>NC_056729.1:1565493798-1565793798 GCF_019279795.1 Protopterus annectens | reverse complement strand
CTCATGAAATCATCCACGGCTAACTTCGAAAGGAAAATAGCCAAGGATTCAAAAGATAACCACAAAGCCTTCTTTAGCTATGTTACGAATCTAAGTGGCAACTCGCAGATATGCACTGAACTAGTGCAAAATAGCACAAAATATACTGAACCTACTGATATTGCCAACATCCTGGCAGATAGATTCAGTGCAAACTTCACCCCCCTCTCACCTCTAAAAGGGCCCACAACAATACCGGAAAAGTGTAGTGTCCCAAAAATCACAGATGCACAGGTGAAAACAGCCCTTTCAAAAGCCAAAAACACAGCGTCAGTGGGACAAGATGGTGTCCCAGGCTGTGTCTTGCACGAACTACAGAACAAACTAATCCCCCACCTAAACATGCTGTTCAACCTCAGCCTCTCCACAGGCTACATGCCCATTGAATGGCACACAGCAACGGTTATTCCTCTCCACAAAGGAGGGGCCACAACTGACCCTGGTAACTATCGCCCCATAAGCCTGACTAACCTGGTCTGCAAGGCTATGGAGTGCATCATCATGGAACTCATTAACAAAGACATTGGGAACTTCCAAACACTTGACCTGACCCAATTCGGCTTTGTTAAGGGCAGATCATGCCTACTAAACCTGGTTGACTTCTTCAAAACAGTCACCAAGGCCATAGACGAGGGAAAGGTTGTTCACACAGCCTACCTTGACCTCGCCAAGATTTTCAACACTATTCCCCACTCGGGTATTACAGAAAAACTCACCAGCCTGAACATAAACCCCTACGTCATGAGATGGGTTGCCAACTGGCTTATGGTAAGAATAGCAGGCTCCTGGTCCGACTCTAAACTAGTCACAAGTCACTCTGCCACCAAACATGGCACACTCATACAATACGCAGATGACTCGGCCATCATCTGCTCAGCCCAGTCCCTACCCAAACTTCAAAAAGTCACACAGGAAGCCTTTTCCTCTGTTGAAACATGGTTATCCGATGCCCAATTAATACTCAACCCAAACAAAACTAAACTACTCATCTTCCAACCCACCAAATATACTCAAAACAACTCTCACTTTAACATCACAGCAAAAAACAACACCACTATATACCCAACTGAACACACCAAATTGCTAGGAGTGGAAATAGACAATAAACTAAAATTTGACATTCACATATCCATGACCATAAAAAAGTCCACAAAAAACTAGGAGCGTTATACAGAAATAAGCAATTTCTTACCAAAGCAGCAAAGATTTCAATAGCAAATTCCCACCTTATCTCCATCCTACTTTATGCTTCTCCAATATATACCAACCTAAGGCAATGTGCTCTAAACAAGCTAGAGACCTGCTACAACAAAATCGCCACATTCGCCACAGGGGCATCCTACCATCTGTCTCTCACTTGCTGAACTGAGCTGGCTTGAACTCCCTCACCTCCTTCAGTAGTATCAACTCTCACTCGCCCACAAACTAGTAAACCATCCACTAAATGTCCCATCCCTCCAGAATCTACTCCAACCCTATCGCACCACCAGACCACTAAGATCCAGCAACAAAAATCACTTGCAGATCACTAAAGCCAATAACTCTGCTGGTGAAGCACTATTCTCTTGCGCCATAGCCAAATTATGGAACTCACTCCCACCCACAATTACCTCTGTACCATCATGCACCCACTTCAAAACTTTACTAAAAGCGCACCTAAAAACATGCTAGCTATGCCCTTGCAACTCCCACTCTAATATCATCCACCCCATCCAACCACTACCTTTCTTTCCACTCCACTAACTACCTTGATTATAGCAAGCTCAGATGCTCATAAGCCTAGTACTTATTATACAGCAAGAACTTCTCATTGTAACATTTGTTAATGTCTGTTATGTACTTCACAGATAAAGATTCTAGTTGTCTACTGATGTACTTTGTTCTTCATCTGTAAATATGTTGTAAGTAATTACTATGTTAAGTTGTTAATCGCTATGTAATCCAATGTAACTACTGTCTGTTTATTTTACTGTGGAGCTTTTCTCCCCAGGCCTCTGCTGAAAATGGACCTACGTCCAGTCGGACACTCCCGGTCAACAAATTTAAATAAATAAAAATAAATAAATAAACAAGTGGTGTCCCGCAAGACTTGATCCTGGGACCCCTACTGTTCGGCATATACTTCTCAGAAGTACAGGCAAACAC
This sequence comes from Protopterus annectens, assembly GCF_019279795.1. Taxonomy (NCBI): domain Eukaryota; kingdom Metazoa; phylum Chordata; order Ceratodontiformes; family Protopteridae; genus Protopterus; species Protopterus annectens. The sequence continues at coordinate 1,565,791,614 of NC_056729.1, read as the reverse complement.
AGGAGGACTATGGCTGACTAAGTTTGCCGATGACTGCAAACTGGGAGCCATAACTGACTCTCCGGCTGACACGGACATCCTCCAAAAGGGTCTTACTGAGACGGACACCTGGTGTCTAAGTCATGGCCTCAAGCTAAATGCCAAAAAATGCATAGTCATCCCATTTGGGAAAAACAAAACACCCACGAATTATCACATAGGTGGCAGCCCCCTTAATACAGAAGAGGTAATAAGAGATCTGGGGATCCAGGTAGATTGTAATCTCTCCTTTGCCAATCATATTGCCAAAGTAGTTAGGAAGTCCTTCTATGTGGCCCATCCAATTACTAAAGGGTTCGCATCTAGAAATAAAGAGGTTATAGTGCCCCTCTACTCATCACTCATTAGACCCATCATAGAGTACAATGCCCCATTTGGGATGTACCTCACAAGACACTTCCAACAGCTGGAAAGACCACAAAAGTACCTCACCAAGAGGATTACTGGTCTCAAACATATGTCCTATGCAGCCCAACTGAAAAACTCCGGCTGTACTCAATGGCATATCGCTTACTCAGAGGTGATCTCTGCCTGACTTACAAAGCCATGTCCAACTCAGAATTGATGGACATGCTCCACCTAAAGAAGTTGAAGTCTCTGCGAGCCACGCACTCTAGTGAGCTAAACCTCGCCACCACAATAAATAAAACATGCTGGAGGGATAGATTCCTGTCACAGAGACTCCCCATGCTTTGGAACAAAATTCCAAATTACATCAGGCAGAGCCCCTCACTAACACTCTTCAAGAGGAACCTTGACGAATGGATGGGCAACAGAAAATACACCCCTGGGATCACTTCATTGGTTCTTTTTGACAGAGGATCAGTTAATTAATCAATGGGGCGGTGAAAGCCGACACACTCTGGCTAGGCTTATAAATGCCCTCGGGCAGATAGCCTAGTACCGACCTATGAAGCTATGAAGATAGTTGCTATTTACATGTATAAATTACAGTATATGAAACCTTGTCTGACTGAGCAAAGGAAGGAAAATATAAAAATATAAGCAGTCCAGCAACAGTGATGTGCTGCAGAAGTGGAAATCCTGGGTATTATTGGCTAAGCTTGTAAAGCCTCTTGTTGTTAGCCTAGTAATCACTTATGAACACACACACACATATATATATATATATATATATATATATATATATATATATATATATATATATATATATATATATGTGTGTGTGTGTGTGTGTGTGTGTATGTATATGTGCGTAGCTGTATGTAGACACAAAGTCCACATTCTTATTTGCAGCAGTTATTCATTTATCTGGCACACTACTGCCAGTCATTATCCTTGAAGAACTGAAAAGGAGAGGAAGCTTGGCATAGCTTTTAAGATCTATTGCTGTGGTATCATTATAGGATTATAGGAGGTTACTAGGCTAATGGCCCTGGGGTCCTTACAAGCCTAGAAAGAGTTTATCCCCAAAAAAGAAACCTCAGTCAACACCTGACTCCCCTGTCAATTAGGGACAAAGGTGGAACCCCTGGGAAAAATTTGTGTCTTCCCATCCACTCATCAGGGTCGTACTTGAAGAGGGTCAGCGAGGTACTCTGTTTGACATGTATGGGAAGTCTGTTCCAGAGATGGGGCAACCTCTGACAGACAAACCTGTCTCTCCAGCAGGTTTTGTTGATGTTGCATATTAGATTTAGAATATTGAGCGGGTAATGCATGAGGAGTTAGACTTACAGATATGGATCATCTTTAGTAGCGCAGGGTCAGATATTGCCTTATAGGCGAGACACAGATCATCAGAGCAATCTGTACGATACTGAGTAAAGTGATAGTGATTTGAGCTGTAAAGGCTGGCTTCATTATACAGGGAGATGGGGCTCTGATTTTGAGCCACAATAAAAGGTTCATTTAGCTACCCAGGTGCTGCTGGAATTTGCTTGGGGGAGTGATTTTTTGGCTGCTCATCTGTATTTGGTGGAGAGAAATCAGAAAGTATCATACAAGGGTGTGCTGTACATTATGGTCCCTGTTGAGATTTTCAGCTGAACCAAAGGGATGTCTTCTTCCAAGAGGCTGTGGTTTTGTGTGTTAAGCCCGACACAGAAGCTGAGAACCACCATTTCATCACATACTGTACATTTACCCCTTGAGTGATTTACAGCATGCAGGGGATATTAGGGCATACTCAAAAAAGCCCCCTGAGTAGTCTGCATAATATTGTCCCTAGAAGCCATGCTTTCCTCTCCACTTTTCACCCTGTTGCGAAAGAATGAATCTACTGCCATTTAGGGTAACAGCAGCCAAATTACTGCAGAGTTAGGAGCCCTAGATATTGAAGGGGGACAGTAGCAGGCAGTGTATGGTCCTGCTGCTATGAGAGACCAAAAAGCAATAAAAAAAATTTGTGCTGCCCTTGCACTTTGTTTTCCTTATTTGTCTCGCACTGAACAGAGAAAAAAATAGCTAAAGCGAGAATTGCAGAATAGGAAATACTAATAGTTTTCTCATTAATGAAGACACCATTACTGAGCAAATGACACAATCCAAACAGATCTGTTATTATAATGTGCACACATGAGACAGAAATATCCTTTACTGCTTCAAATTTCAGATCCTGGCCACAGTAAAGCTGTTTTAGAGTTAGCCAAAAATGTCTTTCCTCAAAGTTGTGTAGTGAGCTACCTTGCTTGCTTTAAACACTATATATGTCTTCCTTAATATTTGTGATGTGCCTTCAGCAAAGAATTCATCTAAAGATATGCTTTTTGCCTTAACAGCACCTGCAACAATGATGTGGGTGAAGATAATTCTATACAAAACAAGCACTGAAACCCTGAGTAGTTCAAAGATTCCTGTCTAGACATCCCATCCTTTTGGTGATTCATCTTTTATTTAACTGACCCTTTCTACTGGTCAAAGTTTAATAATGATTTACCTAATACCTAATGAAATAAGCTAAAAATTATGAACATGTACATATTTCTTCATATGCAGACATTATGTACTCTTTGCCATATCTTGTTACCTTTTTTTTCCCTTGCAGGCTGATTCACAAGTCATCTCATAGCTATAATGCAGTTATTGCAACAGATTTTGCCTTATTTGGTCAAAACTTATTAGAAAAGATGAGTTAGCTTAATTTTAAGTTAGCCAATGGAAATTGTTTTGTGATATATTGGTTGGACTTTTTATTGAGAGGGAATATATGTATGCTCTACAAAGTTTATACCCTTTTCTGGGGGGCATCGTGTTTTTTTTTTTTCTTAGTGAACCTGTTTATCATTTTACACATGCAGACATTTACACATGTGCACATGCACACACGTGCGCCTGCACATATACACACACAAACGCGCATGCACATGCTGTCCTTCCATTCAGCCCAGAGTCAGTGCAGATAGTGAGTAAGAGTCCATATTCAACATTTATTATCACAAGTCATCTTTATTTATTTGTGTAGAGTGAAATTGTGAGCACTTTTGCTGTACTAGCAACAACTTGCATAGTGAAATTTGTGGATTGTACATTTGCAGTGGAACTTCAGAAGTTTTTTCTTCACAGTAGGTGTATGATATTAGCAAGAGTGGCATTTGTAGACATTGCACATTCATGTGTAGAGCCAATGCTTAAAAAAGGAATGGAAAATAGTCTGTGTGGGAGGAAGGGCCACCACCAGAGGATGAGTCTTCAGAAAGACTATATTACTGCACATTAAGTGGGCTTCCTGTGAACAACAGATGAGGTGTACTAAATGAACAATTGTGTCAGCTTAATACAAGCTAGTCACAGTGTGTGTCGAGGCTGAGTCAGTGCTTTACAGCTGGATTACAGATTATACTAACTAGCCTAAGAACACTGCACTTTCACCACAGCTGTGTCATAAACCAACTAGGTATTTGTCTGGCAGTTGGTACAGAGGAATAAGACTATGAGCTGTTAACAGGCTGCTGCTTCTTGTGGTATAAGGTTTGATTCCCTTAACATTCATTTGCCTACTTTGTGACCTTGAGCAAGTCATTTAACCAGATAGTGCTTTGAGACAGTTAGGCTCCACTATGGTCTCCTCAATCTAATGTCAGGTAACTACCTGTACTTCATCTCCATACGTTCAGTTTAAGAATACTGACACAAGTCACATCCACTTTCTGTAGATAGCAGTCTCCACAGATGGACTGATTGTTTAGCTACATTCTAAATAGCTTGTATGTGTTCATCAGTGGATCCAAACTAAACAAATCTGTAGTTGACACTTCCCTTTGGAAACTGACACCATGTATGATTTACACTGCTTATCATAATGTCCTTAGTCTAAGTAGAAGTGCAGCAACATCTTCATTCAAAATTTTATATGCAGTGTGGGATGGGGATGTTTACATCACAGATCGGCATGGCTACCCATTTATTGCCTCAAATATAAATGTCCTGCATAAAAAATAGAAACCACACACTAACCAGAATTTCTAATGTATGCTGAACTTTTTTGTAATTATTTGCTTGAACTTTTTGCATTGTATAACTATCATTAATAACCTACTGTATTGAGATTGTTATGGAGCTTTTCTCCCCAGGACTCCATTGAAAACGGGTTCATTTTGGCCCAATGGACTATCGTGGTAAACCAACTGCAAATAAAATAAAATAAAAAATAACCAGAATATGTCATTTCATGCGGAAAAAAATATAGATTACTGCGTACTTTCTCTGCAAGTCTTAAGTCTGCATTCTTTAGGTAAATGCATTGTACATTTATGTTATGTGAATATTGCATTTGAGTAATGCTTCTCATAAGGAAGACAACCTACAAACAACTGGAAAGATGTAACTAATCTATACTATATTTTCTGTGTGACTTGTATCAAGATGCCACTGCTTTTTGGGGGTTTGTATTCTTACTTTCTGTTAGCAAGTGGGCTGACAACCCCTTGCCCTTTCCGTCCTCCTTTAAAACTGATCAAGAATATGTGTGTTAATGAAATTCATGCTAAAACTGCTGAGTGAACTTTACAGTGCTAGGGACGTATAGCTTGCAAGCAGAACAGACACAATTCTGAGCCCTACATAATTTGCAGAGATGCAAATCTTTTAAAGCAATTTACTCTCTAGCATGGGTTACTTTCACTCTTGCAATATTTCATTACACAGAGGGCAGCACATGCAGACAGTTATATATAGCAAATACAACAAGGTAGCTATGAGTTATTGACCCGTTTTACAAGCCTTGCAGGCACATGCATGTAATGGATACAGTGCATAATAAGAGTACACCTATGCAGTAGTCTGTTGCTGACACAGTGCACCCATGCTCCTTGCTTGCACATATAGGCAGACATAGGATGCATCTTCAGCTGTCCAGACCAGTAGTGAAAAGTCTCACATCAGTCTCTGGCAGTAACAGAATGCTGAGGTGCTGATGAGGACAGGTTTAGGCAGCACTGCAGCTCACTTGAAAGATATCTGCATTATGCTTCATAGTAGTTGGTTAAGTTCTGATCTGTGGTCACTTCTCTTCTGAACTTTTTACATTCTTCCCTGTCTACCTGGATTTTTTAATAGGTATTCTGTTTTCTTCCCAGTCCTCAGAAAAGATTTTGATTGATTAGCTAAACTAAATTGTTAAGTTTATATATTGTATTACTGTTGCACTTGTTGCCTGGGTTGTGGCTAAAAAGGGTTCAAGAAGGATAAGTTCACTTACTGATTACCAAATAAATAAATAAATAAATAATATTAAAAAGTCTGTACATCCACATTCAGATAAGAGGGAAATCTATACACTGCAGATAAACACTTGTATGCAGCATGACCTCCACTATTCAGCAACAAAGACCCACAGTAATACACATGCACACACACACACACACACACACACACACACACACACACACACACACACACAAACACAAATAAACACACAGTCAGCACACACATATATGTAGTGGTGGATCTGTGTGGTTGTTCATGTACGTGTGTCAGCTCATATACATGCAAGATCGTAACCTGAGTACACTACCTATAGTAGGCAGATGTCTGTGAGGTACTGCATGCAGTACGTATAGCATGCACAGTGCTGTATGCAGTGTACTTTCTTTCACTCTCTGCTTTTCAAGAATACCAGCATGTTTATCTCTGTATTCAGCTTTGAAAATATTATGTCTTTTTATTTAGAGTTCAGTCCAGGATACAAAGTAAAGCATGTCAGCCATCTGCTATAATTATGCTGTCCTTTGTGAATGACAAAAAACTAGGTCACCTTACAGGAAAGTTGGTAAATGCATGTTTTCCATGATGAGTAGATCACATGATAGCAAGAGACATCCTTGAATGTCACACTGTGCCCATAATACTGGGAGTTCCAAGTTACATTTCCTCATATTTTAAAATAAACCAATCTGTTTGACTGTAATACAACACATCACTAATGCATGCTGCTGTAACGTGCTCTTAATGCATCATGTATTTTCTTCCAGGATGCCCTGTAGTTGGGGCTAGATGTGCAGTTCTGTTTTACAAATTACATAATTGTGTCCCTACTACTAAGGCTGCCTCCCTGCTGATGTTGGTACACAGTGCAGAAACTGTCCATGAATCCAGCTGCCCAAGAAAAGTGAGCAACTGTATTGTTAGACATCAGTTTGATAATGTTTCATTTAGGAAATTAGATTTTTCAGTCTACAAGATTACTGCTTTAGTCCAATATGAAACTTGACAGAGTGAAGATATTGGATTTGTGCTGTTTTTAATTTTTGCAGTATAACATTAAATATCATGTCTATGCTAAATTTGAAAGTATGTTATCTTGCAATTGAACTGACTTTTTGTTTTCTTTAATTTCACTGATATTGGGTTTGTGCCAGCTACTAGAACAAGCACTGGTGATTGAAGAGCAACTCCGCAGAGCAGCATACCTAAACATGTCCCAAGATCCAAACCACCCTGCTATGGCACTCAATACTCGCCTTGCTGAAGTGGAGTGCCTTGCTGAAAGCCACCAGCACCTCTCCAAAGAGTCATTAGCTGGGAATAAACCTGCCAATGCTGTTCTGCATAAGGGTGAGTTTCTAAGAAAACTGGGTGCCTAATAAAGAAAATCAGTCAATCAGCATGCAAGACCTGCTGTTAGATCTGTTACAACACTATTTATTTTTCCTTATGTATGGTATGTTATAAATAAATAAATGTTTTGGTAACATAAATGGTAGACATTGCAGTTTCATGACAGTGGCAGTATTGTAGCAGTTAAATATGGCAAAATGACATAACTTACTTTCCTTAGTTAGTAAGCATCAGTACAGAGTATCACTACCTGCATTCCTCCTTGAGTCTTTTGTGTTCTGGCCTGCTTTGCAGTTATTTGTTTTGTACCAGGCATTTGAAAGCTTGTTACGCTTCCAACTACTTATAGGATCATAGGAAGTTACTAGGCTATTGGTCCTGAGGCCCTTACAGTCCTAGCCAAGTATATAGCCCATGTTCCGACAAGTCAGCACTCAATGCCTCTGTCCAGCAGGGACACAGGTGGAATCCCAGGAGTGTATTTTCTGTTCTCTGTCCAGTTATCCAGGTTGCGGTTAAAAAGGGTTAATGAGGTACTCTGTTTGACATGGAAAGGGAGTCTATTCCACAGAAGGGGGAAGTCTCTGGGACATAAGTCTGTCCCACCACCATGTTCTGTTGATGTCACAGACCAGGTTGAGGTCACACGTGTGGGTTACTCGAGTGGAGCTTGACTTGCAGATATGCAGCAGTCCCATGAAGTTGGGGCCTGAGATTGCTTTGTATGACATACAGAGGTCACCTATGAGGAGTCTGTATGAGATTGAGTAGAGGGACAGGGCCTTTAGCCTATCTGTGTAGGGTAGATGTTTGAGTCCCTGAATTCTCCTGGTAAGGAACCTCTGTGGTCTCTCCAGCTGTTGCATGTACTTTGTGAGGTATATGCCAAAAGGGGCATTGTACTCAATAATGGGTCCTATAAGGGAAGAATACAGGGATGTTATGACCACCTTGTCCCTGGGTGAGATACCCTTACTAATGAGGTGGGCTATGTAGAAAGCATTCCATACAATGGAGGCAATATAGTGGTCAAAAGTCAGTTTACAATCAGCCTGAGTGTCTAAGTCCCTCATGACTGATTGCATGCTCACTCTCCCCAAAGGGGGGGAATGATGCATTTTTTGGCAATCAGTTTAAAGCCAAGTTTCTGGCACCAGTCATTTGTTTGGGTGAGTCCCTCTTGAAGGATGCCCACATTACTAGGGGAATTGATGAGACTGCCCAACTTGCAGTCATCTGCAAACTTGCTCAGCCATAGCCCACTGGTTTTGGCCTGCACCTCAGAAAAGTATATCCCAAACTACAGTGGCCCCAAGACTGATTCCTGGGGTACACAGCTCATTATGGGTCTGCTGCTTGAGGTGGCTTCCTCTATTTTGACTAGGTGGATTCTACCAGTTTGCCAATTTACTACCCATCTGGTAACATACGGATTGATGCCTAGTTGAGAAAGTATATCTATTATACCTGATTGGGGAATAGTATCAAAGGGTTTGGCCAGGTCAAGTGTGTAGGGTGCACCGTCTTCCCCCGTCCATGGCTTTAGTGACTGTCTTAAAGAAGTTGACCAAATTTAACAAACATGACTGTGTTGGATTGAGTGTTTGGTTGCCAATGTCCTTGTTAATGAGGTCCATGATAATCCACTCTGTGGATTTGCAGATCAGGCTAGTTAGGCTGATGGGTCTATAATTTCCTGGATCGGTGGATGCTCTACCTTTGTGAAGAGGGATGACAGTTGCTGTCCTCCACTCGGCTGGGATGAAGCCAGTACTCAGGATTTGGTTGAATAGGGCACTTAATGTTGCTGCAGATTCCTGCCTGAGTTCATGTAGGATGCAGCCTGGGATGTTATCTGGTTCCATGGAGGCTGTATTTTTTTGCCTTTGAGAGGGCAGTGATGACTTGCACCGTAGAGATAAGGGGAGGGAGGCAGGTGCTGGGTATGTCCTGATTTATTGATGGGTGGGTGGGGGGGGGGGGACAGAGGGATGAAGTTTTCACTGAACCTGCCTGCCAGGAGGTTGGCTATATCTATGGCATTTGTGTATTTGGTGCCCTTGACCACCAGTTCTGAACAGATCTGAGTGCTTCTTTTGAGAATGCGGACATATGTGAAGAAAGCCTTATGATTGTCTTTAGTAGATGTGGCCAGTTTGGACTCGAAGTTTGCTTTGGAGGATTTCAATAATGCTCTTATTTGCTTGTTCAGGCTATAGAGAGATTGCTTCCAATTAGGCACCTGCTCCTTCTTGGCCCTGGACAGCAATTTTTTCCTTTTATTATAGAGTTTATTTATTGCATAGGTTCATAGGTGTGTACTAGGCTACTGGCCCTGGGGCCTTTACAAGCCCAGCGCAGATGTCCACCAGACAGGTATACTCCAGCTTGAGGAGGAGGATTTTGTCCTGTCGGATATTCCTGATTCCATGCAGCTATATAAATGCTTGTATAGTACTTTGGTGTAGGTTTGGGCATTTGTGTCATTTCCTACAGAGGGGGAGGGGGGCTGTGAAGCTGTTTATACCTTCACTCAGGAGATTGTAATTAGCTTTGGAGAAGTTTTCATGTTTGACTGTAGCAAGGGGGGGGTGACTTCGAAAGTGACCACTTTGTGGTCAAATCTTACCAGGACGGATGACACTGTAGTGATGCTGCAGTGATTACTCATGTTGGTTAATAGCAAGTCCAAGATACGTTCACCTCTTGTGGGGGTGTCGACCAGCTGGTCCAAGGCATTTGCACTGATGAAATCAAGAAATCTGTGGGTATTTGAGTAGTTCTTCCAGTCTATGGGTGGATGGTTAATGTCACCCAGGATCAGGGTAAAGGATTCAATCTTGATAGACTCAAAGAGGTCCAGATAGGTGGAGTGGGCATCTTGAGTCAAAGTTGGGGGTCTGTAGCTAGCTGGGATTTGAATAGGGGTCTTGTCACCAGTTTACTGCACCTGGAGTGTCTCCTGTGCATCATACTGTTTGACCAGCCTGAGGGTGTGTATGTCTTTTATAGATACTGCAACTCCACCTCCTTTTGTTTTGCTGCCCACAGTTTGGGGTCTGAATGTATGATCGGATGAGTAATCTAGTATGGCTGGAGTGCTCTCAGCAGCTTTGAACCAGGTTTCTGTGACTGTACAAATGTCAGCATCTTCCAAGGTTAAGGATGCTTGCGATGAGTGTAGTTTCATGTTTAGACTCCTAGCGTTTAGCAGCATGACCTTTAAGTTGCATTTTGATGAAATTTTCATGTTGGTAGTTTTGACCTCATGGCATTGCCTAAAAAAGGCACTATTGGGAGGCAAGAGCCTTTGCCAGTAGCCTGAAGCCCAAGGGAGACAGATGCAGGCCATCTCTGGCAAACCATCATGGTTTGCCAATCATGTCTTCCCAGGCTGTCAGGTACTGGAACCCCTTGGAATGACCTCAGAAAGTAAGCCAATTGTTAAAGTCATTCATAGGTTAGTACTAGGCTAACTGCCCTTGTGGGACATTTTAAGCCTAGCCAATTACTCCATGTGAGAATCAAACCCTGCATCTTGTGTCTGCAAGGTAAACACCTTAACCATTTTGCCAACCTCCCACCCACTTTCTGTGATTTAGATTTGTAAATGCTTTTTGTTGGGGTATGAGCACAGGGAAAAAGCAGCAAGGAGTCCCTAATCCTTGAAATGTGTCTGGGATCTGTCATATGATGAGTAACACATCTGAAGGCACTGGTTCTCATACTATGCAGTAAGTGCTTTCTTGTTGTGGTACAGATCTGTGTCACTTCAGCCTCTTTCATTTTTCTTGGACCAAAATTAGAGTATTCCATCTTTCAGGGAAGTGGTATGCATACTATCACCCTATGATAAGCACTATTTTCTGTTTGTACTGAGGCATCATTCTGGGTGACAGTAGAATGCTGTTTAAGGCTAGGAACATACCTGGCTGGGATACATATTCAGCGAGCTTGATCATGTCTCTCTTCATATAGTCCAGGGAGGTATGTCTCAAGTCATTCATGCCAACATGGACTATGACAAAGTCATAAAAGTACCTGTAGTTGAGAGACTTGAGTGCATGGGTGATATGGTGGATTCTGGCACCTGACAAACAACTAACCGTGACTTTCTCATTATCCAGCCTGGTGAGGGGCACATCTGTGTGTCTAACAATGGAGTCTCCTATGACTTACATGTTGGGTTTATGTTTAGGCCTTAGTGGTTGTGAGACACAGGTGTGTGGACTATGTGTGGTGTGGTGAGCAGTGGAGTTCGCATATGTTTGTATCTCAGAGGTCTCTTTTTGTTTGGGAATGATTTGTTGAGGACCTTTGCATACAGTATGTGGTGTGTGTGTTGTGCAGGTGTGGTGTTTGAGGCATGGTGTTTGTGTTGACAACCTTCTCAGTGCCAGATATACTAGCTTGTGAGGAAGAGAGCATTGACTCTAGGTTCTTAATGTAATTGCATCTCTCACAAATTGTGTTCCTAGGTGGTAGTAGTAGAGAGGTGTTCATGTACATGAGGCTGTTGCTACACTGTCTCAGGATGCCCATATCAACCAGACTAGCAGAAGAATACATAGGAAATTCTCCATCAATATTTCCCAAAAACTGAGGGAGAGAGGCCAGAGAGATCTAAGAGGGTAAAGGGTGGAAGGTCTAAGAGTAGTACTTCTAGGTGATCACACAAGTGCTACTAAGGGAAAATGTGTAGCTGGAATACCTCACAAAGAGGTAAAAACAGTGCAGCTGCATCTCTAGATGCAGCAAACCTGTATCCAGACTATGCTACTCAATTTAAGGGTTAAGACACAGTAAAACTGCTTACTAGTAGCACAGGTTGTACCACGCATCTTAACATGACTAATCTTTCTTTTCGTTAGCTTTAACCTGTCTGTGTAGCTATCAACTTAGAACTTAAGTACTTATTAGGAAGCAAAAACTTCAATATTTGAAGATGTACATAGTTTTGTGTGTTATTATTAAGATAATAGGTTTTAGGAGAGTTTTGGGGGGTTGTTTGTTCTATTTGACGGCTTTCAAAAAACAAAATGTTATGTAAGATGTGGCATAGGCACAAATGGCTGTGACAAGAAATAACTGTATAAAAGACCAACCTGCCAAACAGTATATGCATGTAATATAAAAGCTGGAACTAGACATTTAAGAAAAAAGCAGTTATACATAAAAGATGGTAATAATAACTATATAAGAAAATGGTGCTTTCTGTAATGTCTTTCAATCTGAATGGTCTTACAGTTAAACATAAAGAGTAGTGAATTATATTAAAATATGCAGAGTGCAAATTGTTATGCTACAGGCGACACACCTGGAAAAAACTGAACATGTGAATTTGATAAAGAAAGGATCTGATGTTGTTAATCTTCTTTCCATTCATCACTGATGGGGTTATGAGCCCTCGGAAATGAGTTGGCCTTTTACCAAGCTCGCGCCAGCCAAAAACTCTCGAGCTAAGTCTCTGCCCAGAATGCCCTTCTCCCTGTTACCTCAGATCTCATTTGCCACATAGTCATAAAACCGTATTTCAGCCGAGCTCTCAGCTAAGTTGTGAAAAACGTTGTGATATTTTCTCTTTTAGTGAGCGATTAGTATTTCTAGTGTGTTTTCTACTGTTAGACCTTGATCTTTCCTTCCTTGCTCTACCCGTTGGTAAACTTTCAAGTACCATTGTTGGTACGGCCTTCTCCCCTTACCCTTGTGGTATCCCTTCAATACCATAGCTGGTATTTCTCTTTTCTTTCCTAGCCTGTTAGTGTTTTTTAATAAGACGTTTCTGTTTTACTTGTATATATCAATATAGTGATATGACTGTGTAGCTGTTTTGAACTGTGTTTGACTACAGACTGGTTTCATTTTGTCCTTAGAGTATTTGCCTGTAGTGTCTCTCTGTCAAAATGTCGGATAAGAAAGGTACTTCAGGGTTTAAGCATTGTGCATGTAATGGCAAGTTACAGTGATTCTCATGATGATTGTGTATATTGTTTGGGGGTGCCCCACCTTTCGGTGCAGCCTTCCTGTGACATTTATCAGAGTTTCAGTTAACGCATTCTGAATGAGTGCAAGAATAAACTTATACTGGAAGGGTTACTTAAGTCTCCCTTCTCAAAGGCCATTTCTGCAGTGGAGGTCACAACCCATCCTACAAAAGACAAAAAGAGGTCCCACTCAGTTCAGTCCTCACCCTCGGGTGATTAGGGTAAGCCTGTGAAATCAAAGGTCCCCAAGTTGTCCTCGGAGCATAAATCTGCCTCTATGGCTCCGTCCTTGTCAGCTCCGAGCATCTCGAAACCTAAGATACTGGCGCCAGCTTCGGCACTGATCCTGCCTCCGGCACCGACAATAGACTTCACTATGCCTACTACGACTTCGGCACCTGTGGCCACTATGGGTCAGGGCACGCCTTCAATACCTTCATCTGTTACAATACTGGAACCTACCGCTTCGGCTCCGAGTGCCACTTTGGCACCTAGTGCTTTTTCGACCAAGTTGGATTGGACCCCATTAATCCCGATCTCGAAACTTGAGACATCGGTGCCAGCTGACCTCGCACCATGAGCCAGATACTCCCCTTCAGTAGATCCATTCCTGGGCCAGATGTGTAGCCCGTTCATTGACCAACCTGACTCTCCATCCGGAGTATCCACTAGATCCATCAGGAGCCTGTCAGAACACAATGTGGTGCGTCTTGTGGACCAGCTGTTGGTAGCCAGGGGGATACCCATACTTTCTAAGACCCATGTGCCTGCAGGACTTGGGTTGGTTTCTCCAAGGACTCCTTCTTACACTCCTCCTTTGACCATTCCAGTTCCGAAGCTTTCTGCTCCAACGTCCTTCTCAAAACTCACCACCTTGCGAGGTCAGGGACAAAGTGGCCTCACAGCTCGTAACCCTGGAATCAATTTCCAACTCGTCCATGAGGTTGCTATTACATGCAACCAAAGGGGCGGCTAAAGCAGTGGGTTCGGGCATTGTCATGAGGCGCCATGCCTGGATGCGGATTTGTGACCTCGCAGATCCCTTCAAGTCTTCCTTTTTGAATGCTCCCAGCGAACCATCGTCCCTTTTTGGCTCCAAGGTGAAGGACACGCTAGCCAGTTGCGAGCAAGATGGCAAGATCCAGTCTGCCATAGGCCTACAGTTTTCCAATCCTTAACATTCATTCTCCAGTAATCAGAGGAGTGGGAAAATGTGGTATAAAAAATCTGAGTTCTTTCAGTGCCGCATGTGGTCATGATACCCCCAGGGGCAGAGGGGTAACAATTTCGGAAGACTCCCCTACAGAGGCAGAGGTGGTCCTCGTAACCAAGGCTCCAGTGACTCCTCCTATGAACAGCCTTACCAGCGCTCCTGAGAAGCAGCCCAATTGCTTACCTCTGGTAGCAGTCGGGGGTCATTTTTCTCTGCACCAAGCTGCCTGGCAATCCATCACCACTGATCGTTGGGTGCAGAGTATAATCACCAGAGGTTATACTCTGCACCCAACGATCGGTGGGTGCAGAGTATAATCACCAGAGGTTACACCTTCCCCCTTTCTTGTCAACTAAATCTTCCAAAAAAGCTTCCTGATGTTCCACTCAGTTAGAGGGAAGAAGTAGCTTCAGAGATAATAAAGCTGTCTCAAAAATGAGTCATTCAACCAGTCCCACCAGACCAATGAGGATCCAAATTCTACTCAAGATTCTTTTTGGTGCCAAGAAAGACAGGGGACTGGAGACTCATTCTGGATCTCAGCAGCTTGAACAAGTCTGTCACCCAAACCAAATTCTGGATGGTCACGTTTCAGTTCATTCTCCCTTTTTTAAGGGAAGGCGATTGGATGTGCTCGATAGATCTCTGGGATGCATATTACCACATCAAAATGGACAAATGCTCCAGGAGTCTGCTTCGCTTCCAGCTAGGAGCAAGTCATTATGAATTTCGTGCCCTGCCGTTTGGTCTCTCTACAGCCCCCAGAGTGTTCACGAAATGCATGGCAGTGGTCACAGCTCATTTGAGACTAAAAGGATTCTGGGTGTTTCCATATTTGGATGACTGGCTCCTCACTGCCCCCACCAAGGCATCTTCTGGTAACAGCACTAGATTATACGCTTTCTCTGGCAAATATTTTGGGAATCACAATTCATTGGGAGAAATCAAACCTTACTCCTACACAACAAATAGAATTAATTGGAGCAGTTTTCAATACCCAGTCCTGTCTAGTGTCGCTCCCAAATCACAGACTCCAGCATTTGAGGCCCTAGCTCCAGGTGATACTCTGTCAAACAAAGGTTTCAGCAATGGAGGTTCTTCCGGCCCTAGGATCCATGGCAGCTTCAATTCCAATAGTGCCCCTAGCAAAGCTACACATGCAAATCCTGCTCCTTCTTTGTCGGTGATTCTCGAACTGTTACCCCCTCAGTTACCAGATTCACATAACCAACACCTGCAAGCAGGACCTTCTTTGGTGGATGAGGCCAGACGCAGAACTTTGGAGTCACCTATTTCAGTCTCCTCAGTCCAAGGCCATTGTGACCATGGATGCTTCCCTGCTTGTGTGGGGGGGCCGTTTCCAGGGGAAAGACATTCCAAGGCACATGGTCCACCTCAGAGGCCTACCTGCATATCAACGTTCTAGAACTGAGAGGTGTGCTATTAGCATTGCAGACTTTTCATCCGGTTCTCCCTTCTGGGACAATTGCAATTCAGCCAGATGACATGTCAGTGGTCTGGTATATCAACAAGCAAGAAGGAACCAAGTCCTACCCCCTGTGTCGAGAGGCCATGAGAATTTGGCAGTGGGTGATAGCTTCCAATTGCTTTCTGACAGCAATGCATATCCCAGAGAACTCCAACATAATTGCAGACAAATTGAGCAGATGCATCCTCCTGCCTCACGAGTGGTCCCTCAACCCAGAGGTGGCGACAGAAATCTTCAGCCACTGGGGCCAGCCTTGCTGCTATCTTTTCGCTTCCCCATTGAACAACAAGTGCATCAGCTAGAGGGGGAGTCCTAGAGGAACACTCTGATCCATGATTGGCCCATGGGACTTCTTTACGCTTATCCTCCCATTCCCCTGATTTCACAATTCCTAAAGAAAGCTCTTCGGTTGAGATGCAAGGTGATCCTCATAGCCCCGTTCTGGCCTCGACAAGTTTGGTTCCCCTTCCTTCGGCTTCACCTAGTATACCCACCGTGGATTTGGACCCCCTTCCAGATCTGATTACTCACCCCCAAGGGTTGAGCCATCCGAATCTGTCCAGTCTCAAGTTAATGGCTTGGTTTCTCCACTTCCGTTAGTTACCAGGCAAGCTACTCTCACCTCACCTGTTTGGGATATCATCCTGGCCTCTCATAAACCATCCACCAAAAGACTATATCAGGATAAATGGAAAAGGTTCTCCATCTGGTCTAAGGATAACATGCTAGACCCGTATTCAGCTCCAGTGACAGCGGTGCTGCAATACTTGGCTAAGTTTTTTGATAATGGAGCCTCTGCCTCTACCATCCTTCAGTCTTTGACTCAAAAACCCTTTGAACCCACAGCAAAGAGTGCCCTAAAGTTTTTATCCTGGAAATCTTTGTTCTTAGTAGCCATCACATCAGCCAGACGGGTCTCGGAGCTGCAGGCATTGAGTATCAAGAGGCCCTATCTGGTCTTCCATAAAGACAGAGCATCACTCCGGAGGAACCCATCCTTCTTTCCAAAGTTGTTTCTGATTTTTCCATTAACCAGACCATTGATCTACCTGTGTTCTTTCTGAATTTTTCCAATAAAGGAGAGTACTGCCTACATTCCTTGGATGTACATAGGCAACTGAGATTCTACCTAGACAGGACCAAGCCTATCCATAAGTCTGAACAGCTTTTCATCTCCTTTTCTGGGCCTAGAATGGGAAATTCTGTTTCCAACATTACATTATCAAAATGGCTAAGGGACTGCATACATTTTATCTATTCCCTCACAAAAGAAACTATGCCAAAGGTTAAAGCTCACTCCACTAGATCTATGGCAACATCTGTAGCTTTCCATTCCAGGGCTTCCATGGATGAGATTTGCACAGCAGCCACTTGGGCTAAACCTCATACCTTTATCAGTCATCACAAATTAGACTTGGTCTCCAGAGGGAGAGCTGCCTTCGGCTCAATAGAATGTTCTTCCATAAGGCCCGCCCATGGATCTCAAGGTAGCTTGGGATTCTGTCCCATCAGTGATGAATGGAAAGAAGATAAACAACATCAGATAAAGAAGTTATGTCTTACCATAATGTTCCATCTGTGTTGTTGATCTTCTTTCATTCATCACATTTATTTATTTTTATTTTATTTTACATTTGTTAACCGGGCTAGTCCAACTAGATATATTTCCATTTTCAAAAAATTTATAATGCACACTTGTAAGAGAAAAAAGTAAAAATGTAAGACAAAAAATAAATGAGAGAACAGTAGTTACAAGGTCATACTATATACATAAACACCATATTCGAAAAAAAAAAGAAATATTTACAGAAATATATAAAAAAAAAACTTTGAAAAAGGAAATTAGGTACTCTTACAATGAAATATATGAGGTTGTTTACAGTATGTTAACAGTTATTTCATATGATATTTACAACAATAATTTAAAACAGTTTCTGCTACCCAGGGGTAGGTAGTGTTAAAAAAAGGTGAGGGGAGACAGGATAGACAAAATGACAAAAGAGATTGCAGACATTTAGTCAGGGTAACAGCAAGGGCATAACCAGTGTGTTTTAAGATATTGCTTCAGCCTTTGCTTAAAGAGTGGGAAGGAAGAAAGTACCGTTAGATCTGATGGCAACATGTTCCAATATTTTCCAGCTGTATTAGAAAACAAGGATTCGCCTGCTAAGTTATTAGACTTAGTAGTTCTAGCCAGTAGTTTAGTAGAAGAGCGTAAGGAATTGAGGTTAGCATAGGGGGTAATAAGGTCGGAGAGTATCGGTGTGTTGTTAGGTTGGTAGAATATCCTATGAACAATGGTAAGTTGGGAAAGTATCAGTAAGTTTTTTAGTTCAAGCCAGTCAAGCTGCTTTAGGTTCAGACAGTAGTGCGTTCTAAATGGGTTCCCAGTGGCAAACCTGGTAATATTATTATAGGAATTAGTTAGTTTAGTGAGATTCTTTTTCTTTAGGTTAGTATATATAGGGGAAGCATAGAGAAGAGTGAAGATTAGATGGGAGTGGGCAATTGTAGTTCTGGCTGTTGGTGTTAAGAAGTGTTTTATTCTATATAGGGAGCCCAATTTTCTATTTATGGTTTTTATAATGTTATTTATACGATTGTCAAATAAAAGGTTATTGTCAATTATAATTTGGTGGTAGAGTCTGGGGTTATGATGGTACCATTATTTGATTTGATTGAGAAATTGATTGGGGGGGACTTACTGTTAGGTGTGAAGAGTAAGAGCTTGTTTTTTTTGGCATTCAAAAGGAGGCAACGTTTTAGGAACCAAGCCTCAACTGAGTTGAATACTGTCTGAGTTAGGGATTGAAGTTTAGATGTGGAGTTGGCAGAGCATATGAGTGTGGAATCATCTGCATATTGTATACAGGTAGCTTGTGGGATTGCTAAGAAAAGGTCGTTGATGAATACTATGAATAGAAGTGGACCGAGAATGGAGCCCTGAGGGACTCCAAGGGAGACTGGCAGGTGGGAAGATAGTTGATTCTCCCAAAGGACTGCTTGTTGCCTATTGTTAAGGTAGGACTTAAACCAGTGAATGGCCTTAGTGTCAAGAGCAAGGGATTCAAGAGTTTTTGGGAGTAGGCGGTGGTTGACCATGTCAAAGGCTTCTGACAGATCAATAAAGAGTGCAG
Source organism: Protopterus annectens (assembly GCF_019279795.1). Classification (NCBI taxonomy): domain Eukaryota; kingdom Metazoa; phylum Chordata; order Ceratodontiformes; family Protopteridae; genus Protopterus; species Protopterus annectens. The sequence continues at coordinate 1,565,772,735 of NC_056729.1, read as the reverse complement.
ATGAGAGGAGGTTGTTGTTACGGTTTTTATTGATAGAGTCAGTGAAAGATACGAGGGCTGTGGAGGTACTATGAATTGGCCTGAATCCATGCTGACACTTAGCTAGTATATTATGTTGGGTTAGGTGGTTAATTAGTTGATGGTGAATACATTTTTCCATAACTTTTGCTAAGGGTGATAAGAGAGCTATAGGCCTGTAGTTGGAATACTCATTGGAGTTTCCACCTTTATGTAGAGGAATGATATGGGAGATTTTCCAGATGTCTGGGATGGTTTCTTCATTTATGGTTCTGTTTATAATGATGGATACCAGATAAGCAACTGCTTTGGCTGCTTTTTGTAGATATTCAGATGGTATTTGGTCTGCAGAGGGGGTACATGGCTTAAATTTATGTAAAAGTTTTTGGATATACGGGGTAGCGATGGGTTTAATTTGGAAAGTTGGGAGAGTATTAGGTAGAGATGACTGGAGATTAGAGTTGTTTGTGGACAGTTGACAGGCAAGAGATTTTATGGTGTCGGTGAAGAAGGTATTGAAGGCATTGGCAGTTTGAAGGGAGGTATTTTTTTTCTGCCCCTAGAGGGGGTGGTGTACTGGAGTGCCATGGGTGAAGGAGTCTATTAATGTTAGACCAGAATTTTTGTGGATTGTCATGGTGCAATTGCTGAAGCTTACAATAGTAGTTTTTTTTTTTATCAGTCAGTATAGCTTTTTTAGTAGTATTCCTTAGCTGTTTAAATGTTTGTCGCTCTGAGATATTTTTGGATGCTCTCCACTTGGTCCACGATTTATTCCTAAGCAATATGAGTTGGCGTGTTTCTTTTGAAAGCCAAGGGGCAGGTTTGGACTTCATTCTGATAGAACGTTTAGGAGCATGCTTATCAAGGATAGTTAAGAATTTAGAGTTGAAATATTTTACTGCCTGCTCAAGAGGGAGAGTTTTTAGTGGGTACCAGTTACAGGCATTAAGTTCATTTTGGAATAACACAGGGTTAAAATGTTTGTTGGTTCGAGATATCTTGTAAGTAGGGGTGTTAGGGATGTCATTCTTTTGTTTTATAATGTAAGTTAACATGTGATCACTTAAGTCATCTGGCAGAGTACCTACCTTGTAACTTTGTTGTTGCCTATTAATGAGTATCCAGTCTAAGATACTCTCTTTGTTTTTGGGTTTGTTAAGTCTAGAGGTGGTGGTAATAGTTTGACTAAAGCCATGAAGATTAATGTGTGATGAGGGATTTTCTGCGTTAATACATTTCCAGTCAGTATTAAAATCACCAACTAGTTTCTTGTGGGTAAGAAGTTGATGCCCAGCTTAGAATGTCTTCTACCGCAGTGGTATTATTACCAGGGGGTAGGTAGATGCAGATAATATATAGGGCTTTGGAAGCGTTTAGTTGAAGTTGGGAGATAAGAACTTCAGCCTTACTATCCTGAGGAGGGTTATAAGATATGGAGGAGATTTGTAGGGTGGATTTATACAGTAGTGCTACTCCCCCACCCCTACGTTTTGTGCGGTCTAGTCTCAATATGTTATAACCTGGGGGGATTATTTCATTATCTTTAGTTACAGGTTTTAGCCAGGTTTCTGTGAGGCAGAGGATATGAAAGGAATGAGTATCAAGGAGGGCATGGAGATGGGCAATTTTATTATTTATACTGCGGATATTGAGATGACCTAAAAGTAAAGAAACTGAGAGACTCCTGGGGGATGATTTGGGTCCAAGTGGTGTCCTAGGGTATTTGCGTAGAAGTGGCCTCGGCTTTACTTCTCTATCTCTAGCAAACTCGATCTGAGGTGACAGGGAGAAGGGCATTCTGGGTAGAGGCTTAGCTCGAGAGTTTTTGGCTGGCGCGAGCTTGGCAAAAGGCCGACTCGGTTCCCAGGGCTCGGAACCCCATCAGTGATGAATGAAAGAAGATCAACAACACAGATGGAATGTTATGGTAAGACATAACTTCTTTTTTCAGTATGGTTGTTCAGCAGAATATCTGGGGCAAAAGAAAAGGAGTACTTAATATTAATTGCAAGAGGAGCTCCAATAGTGATAGAAAAGGGAAAAAAAGTTAATGGAAGATACATAGTACTAATGGGTTACTGGCCAACGAGGAGGATTACACTGGCATACATTTAATAATGCAGCTTAAGAAAATTCTGGGAGAAATAATCAGCTTTCAACAAGGAATATTACTTATAGGTGGAGAGTGAAATTTGGTTTGCAACAGTGCAGATGTGTCTGGGGGGGGGGGGCCTAGAAGGGAAAATATAACAAAGGAGGGTAGATTTTTATGAAAATGTTTGGCATGGAAGATGTGAATTCAGTACTAGGAGTTCAGAGTGAATTTACATATTACCCACCAAGATACAAAAACTGGACTAGGCTAGATAGATTTTATATCTCACAGGAACATGTGCATTTAATTGAAGGTCTTGAAATGCACCCAATAACTATTTCAGATCATGCACCAATAGTAACTAAAATAAAAACGCAAGGTAATAAAATAAACATGAGACACTGACGCTTTCCCACCTATCAGATGAAAAGAGAGGAATTCAAAGAATGTTTTTTTTTTTTGGAATTAATTCAAGAGCTACTAGAGAAGACAGAGTGGGATAAAATTAAAGTGGAGTTTAAAACTAGGCTGGAAATAAAAGAAAGATATGGTTAAACAGTTACAAGAATTATTTAGAGGGATTGACAAATGTTAAAGTATTGCAAAATAGGGGGAATCTTTCAGAACAAGAAAAGGAACAACTGCAGAATGCTAAACAAAAAATAAGGGTACGAGTTTAGAAAGATTGCTGTTAAGCAACTGTTTATTGATAATAATTCTAGAGCACAAAAACTTAGCTCAACAACTTATGCAACAGAAAGTGGAAAGGGCTGTCATCAAGCTTAGGGAGCCTATAACAAGAAAGATAACAAGAGACCCTGTAGAAGTATTAGAAATATTGCGGAAATTTTATGAAAGGTTGCATAAAGCAGAGAAATATGGAAATCAAGAAAAGGTACAAATGGAAATGTTTATGGAAGAATTAAATATGCCCGAATTAGAGGTAGTTGTTGTGTCTTTCGGCTTTTCCTGGTTAGGGGTCGCCACAGCGGAACTCCGGTCCGCTAATGATTGGCAGTATATTTTTATGTGCCGAGTTGCCGGCCTTGACGCACAACCTTCAACGAAGGTACGCCCATTCACGCATGTCTCCACACAGAAGATGCTCTAGCTGAGAATCGAACAAGACAACGTCTTACCGTGAGGCGACAATGCTACCGCAGCATGAGGCTCAATTAGTAACAGGATCAGAAGGCATGAAATAAAAACGGCTGTGTATAACCAATCTACAGGAAAGTCTGCAGAAATAGATGGTATTCCTATCAAAGTTTGGAAGTTAGGAGGGAAAAGACTGATAAAGATCTGGAAGGTTTTGTTTACCAGTATTTTCAGAAGAGGAGAAGTACCAGCATCCTGGAAGAAGGCAGTGGTAACGGTAATACCTAAAGAGGGTAAAGATCCATCGGATCCAGCTTCATACAGGCCCATTTCAATACTAAACCATGATCATAACGTGTTTATGTCTATAATGGCTAAAAGAATGGCAAAAGTGATACCAAAACTGACAGATATGGATCAGTGTGGTTTTGTGGAGGGGAAGCAAACATTTGACAATACTAACAAAACATTGATGATCCAGACGGAAGCAGAATGTAAGAAAATACCACTTGTATTGGTGGGTCTTGATGCAGAGAAAGCATTTGACAGAGTATACTTGGACTTCATGAGCAGGGCAAAGGAAGCATTTGCTTTCCCTGATACAATTATAAGGTTGATTTGAAGAATATATGTGGGATCTGAGGTGCAAATTAAGGTGGGTGGGGTCCTCTCCGATAACTCCTTCTTGAGTAGAGGAACCAGGCAGGGTTGTCCCCTTTCCCCTTTGTTGTTTGCATTATATTTAGAACCATTGGCAAAGAAAATAAGAGATTTGAAAATTCAAGGCTATAATTAGTATAGTAGTCAGGAAAAGCTGGCTCTATTTGCAGATGATATTATTTTAGGGTCTATATTAGAACACCCAACATTCAAAATGTCGAGTGTTCTAATATCGAACCCTATGAATCGAAAATTTAAAACATCGAACATACAGAACAGTGAATTTTTTCCTAGGGAAAAAATTTGCTGTTCCAAAACACATACACACAACACAAGCACACCAAACAAACAGCAATCCACACACATACACCTAAACTCTTACACCTAACCCTATCCTAAACTATACATACACCACTAACTATCCACTTACCTTAACCCAAACCCTATCCCTAAGGTCCGTCACTATCGCACAGTCACCTCACCCGCACCCTAACCCTAACTCATCTAACCCGCCCTAACCCTCACATCCACACAATCGCACACTTACCAGAAAAGACCCGTAACTTTCCACCACAGCGCTGAAAATACTGAAGCAACAGAAACGGACAACCAAATTCCTTCCCTAGGAAAAAAATTGGTTTTCTGTTTCTTCGATATTTTCAGCTTTCGCTGAAAACGGGTCGATATTAGAACACTCGAAATTTTGAATGTTCAGTGTTCTAATATAGACTCTTTATAGATGACGAAACCATAAGGGAACATTGCAGTGTTGTGGAACATTTTAAGACTGTTTCAAATCTTCTCAGGATATAAAATTAATGAGGCTAAATATCCAACAATATCAATTTTTATGGGAACATGATGAAATGAAGTATTTAGGAGTATGGATTAGAAATGACTGTTGTGTCAGCTAAGGATATGTGGGAAGAGACTAAACAGAAGGTAATACAAAAATTGAGAAACTGGAAGCTTTGCTATATGGCTATAGATACTAACATACAAGCCGTTAAAAATGTTTTTAGTCCCTTTAATCTTATATACAGGTCAGACATATTTTTATCAACCAGAGTAGAAGCTGTGGATAACAATTAAAAAAGAGTTGAAGGATTTTATCTGAGAAGGGAAGACAGCAAGGGTCAAGTGGGATAAGTTGATTCTTCCAATAGAACAAGGCGGACTAGGATTACCCAATCTGAGGAGGTATTTCAGAGCAACGCAGTTAAGGCTCTTTTACATAGCACACACAGAAAACTATAATTCAAAGTGGAAGGGAATGATAATGATACAGGGGAGAGGCTCAAGAAATAAGGAGAGATTGGGATTTTGGATTCAGACACTTAAGGAGAACAACAAAAATCATTCAGTGTTATATTCATAGAATACCAGGGAATATTTAAAGAACCAAACCAGCACGAGAATGGAGAAAATAAATTCTGCCAATAGGGATGACTGTGGTCAGGGATACAGTTAATTGGCAAGAGGGGGCTGGAATTTATTGTATGGAGAAAACTGGCAAAGGAACCAAGGTATTGGGATTAAATAACAAGAAAGGGAAAGGTAATAAAATGGGAAGAGGCCAAGAATTTATTTGGACTGCAGGTTAAGAGATTTCCTTCTCTATCAAGGAATGATATCAGAGTATAGGCAAAGAGAAGAAATAGGGGGCTTCTGAATGAAAGACCAGCACTTATAGAGTTTTTAATAGAATCTAGAACAGAAGCTGCCATTAAAAAAGGAATAATTAGTAAAGCATATAAAATACTGAATGGTAATTATAAGAATTAATCAGAGGAGCTTAGAAAGGATTGGGAAGATAGATTGGATAAGCAATTCACAAAGAGACAATGGGAGGATATATGTCTATCTGCCAGATATGCAACAAAGTGTAGTAGATTTAGGATCTTTGCCTGGAAGTGTTTACATAGGTATTTGTATACCCCAAGTAGACTCCAAAGAATTTATCCTCAGGTGGATAGCAAGTGTTGGAGATGTGACGGGCAAGAAAGAGGATGCTGGGAACATATTTTTTGGGAGTGTAATGAGCTGGCAGACTTTAGAGATTCCCTGCAGACTGTTTTGTCAGAGATGCTGGGTGAGCAGATTGGATTGAGAGATTTTTTTGAGTTATGATACAGAATCGGAATTGCGTAGACATATTAAAGCCTTACTGAGTCTAATTATGGTGGCTGCCAAAAGCAATTACTAGAAAATGGAAATCAAAGTCTAGACCAACTTTACTAGAAGTAGTAAGTATTGTAACAGAGATAAAACAAGTGGAATTGGGATCTTTAGAAAAGGGAGAGAACAGACTCCATAGAAAAAAATGGGAATTGTGGGAACAATATATGCAGAGCAGGAACGAGGTTTAAGAGGCAGGATTTGAATGAGTCTTATAATGCTTAACTGACAATAACTGGACAGATAAGTGATGTACAATGTTTGCAACTACTGTTGTTTCATTGGTGTATGTGATGTATACTGTTTGCATCTAAAGTGGTGTCGTGTTGTTTGTTTTACATTTGTAGAAATGTAAGACTGTCTATTTCGTGTGAAAATTTAATAAACATTTTGTTGGAAAAAGAAGTACACAGTAAAACTCACAAAAAAGCACAGCTTAACCACTTACAGACAAAAATAGAACTCAAGTACAAAACAGTATAGTTAAACAGTAATGAATTTCAGTAAATAGCTGTGAAATACAGTTAAACAGTAATGAAATGCAGTTGATCAGTAAATTGCTTTAAAAGAGTGCAAACGCGATATATTAGCTCACAGTCACAACAGTAGAAAACAGTTCAAATAATGCAGCAATTCAGTAGAATACTGTCATCAATTTAATAAGGCTACTGACAAACAGTAACAAATATATCAAACTAAATGCAGTTGAACACCTGAGCATAAGCAGGAAAATGAAGTCGGAAGAGGCACAGTATATTATTTTTAAGTAGAAAGTGAGGAGACAGAAGATAATTCAAGGTTAAGAAGCTAAAGGGGTGGGCCTTCACAACAGATCTCACTGTACTGAGTAGAATGAGCTAATGTAATGGGACTAGGGGGAGTGTCCAATATCAAATTTGTAGTAGAGGTGGGCAACTCAAAAGCTACCAATCCTTAATACCACAACAACAGTTGGGTGAGTGGGATACAAGATCAGAACATAGGTAAGGATTTAATTCACTAAGCCTAAAAACAGTTGCACAGTTTAAACAGATATGCAGCAAATATTGTTTTAGTTAATCAGAAGGGCATTAAACAGTTGAAAATAAGCACTTACTATATCTTTTGTAGTTGCACAGCAGTTTTTGTAAAACAGCAGAGCAAGGGCAGAAGGCCTAACTCACTACAGCTTTGAGCAAACAAGCACAAACTCGTTTAAACACTGGCTGTTTAAGGCAGAGAAACAGGAACCAGCCAAATTATCCAATCAAAAAACAAAAACAGAGCCCTGTAGTAGTAACTGTAGCCAGATCAGACCAGACTGGATCCCCCTCCCATGAAGAAACAGATAGGCCTGTCTAGGCAAAAGATTGTACATTTAGCTGCAAAGGTCACAAACAGTAATAGATATACAGCTCTATGCTAGTGTTTTTCAAGTACAGCAACAAGTAAAATGAGCAGAACAAACAGAGACACAAAAAGGACTTGAAGATCAGAACAGAGGTAAGGACTGAATTCACTAAGCTTAAAAAACAGTTGCACAGTTTCAACAGACATACAGCAAATATTGTTTAATCAGAAGTGCAAAAAAACAATTGAAAACAAGCACTTATCTTTTGTAGTCACACAGCAGTTTTTGTAAAACAGCAGAGTAAGGTAGAAGGCCTAACTCACTGCAGCTTTGAGCAAACAAGTCAGATGAATACTTTTTTGTTGCCCATGGGTAATGCAAAGCCAGAGAGCTCATTAATCAACTTACCTTGTTTTAGTGCCTGTATAAATTTGGCACAGTTGAGTGGTTCTTGGCTCATTTCCATCCGATGGCTAACCAAAGATACCAAAAAAACTTATGCTACAAAGAGATAAATCCTGGAAAACATACCATCAAAATAAGCAGCCAGAAACTTTTCTCAAATATAAACAACTCCGCAACCTCACTACAAAGCAAATCATCAGAGACAAAAAGTCCTACTATATCAAACTCCAGTCTAACCAATCAAAAAACCCCAAACATTTCTGGAATTCTATTAATTCTCTTCTCAACCCAGGTACCAAAAACAACCCCTGCCCTGACACCAGCAAATCTGATCCTGAAATAGCCTCTCTATTCAACTCATTCTTCACCAACTCCATAGCAAAACTGACCAAGACCTTCCCTAACAATAACCCTTCCCCTCAACCTATCCAATAGTCCTCATCCCGTACACCAACCTCTGCCACCAATCCTCCTCCAATATTTGAACTTAAACACATCTCAACCTCCCACATAAAAAAATTACTCTCTAAATTAAAACCATGCTCCAGTGCCCCTGACAATATCCCATCTTCCTTCCTAAAAATAGCTGCAGATGGTATTGCTCTCCCCATTAGCATCTTGATCAGTAGATCCAGGCAGGAATCTTATGTGCCCAAATTATGGCTGGCTGCCTTTATTCTACGTTTCCATAAAGGAGGCAAAAACAATAACATCTCTAACTACCGCCCCATAGCTATCCTCCCCCCAGTCTCAAAACTGCTGGAAAAATGCATCCACCTTCAGCTTATGCCATTCCTAGCCAATCACCAACTAATCACTCCAGCTCAACACAGCTTCCGACCTGGCCATAGTACTATCACTGCCCTTTTCTCCTTCTTAGACACAATAAATCTTGCCCGTGACTCTGGAAAAATAGTATCAACAGTTCTATTAGATCTGTCCAAGGCATTCGATACCATCCCCCACACCCATCTCTTGAACCATCTTTATAACCTTAATCTCCCAGAATACCTTATCCTGGATGTCAAGATACTCTCTGACCAGTCACAAGCTGTGAAATGGGGGAAAGGCACCTCAACCTTCCTTCCTACCCCCACTGGGGTACCCCAGGGATCCATACTCGGTCCAATGCTATTCAATATCTTTATTAATGATTTCCACAAAGCCATACCCAACACCAAAATTATACAATATGTAGATGATTCAACGTTAGTGTGCTGTGCCTCTAACCTCTCAGAGCTTCAAACAGTGACCCAAACTGCTTTCTCCTCCACTGAAAACTGGATGCTCCAAAACCACCTCTCGCTAAATGCCAATAAATCCAAAATTCTATTATTCTCTCCCTCAAAAGTTTCCCCTCTTGATAAAAACTTGTTTCAAATTATTAGCCAAAACAACTCTACTATAGAAGTTGTTCCCTTTGCTAAACTACTTGGGGTTACTATTGATGAACACCTAAAATTCGACACTCACATCCAGCAAAACATTAAAAAAACCCATGTAAAACTCGGTATGCTATACAGAAACATCCACTTTCTCTCCTCTTCCACCAGACAAACTCTCGCCACTACCTATCTGCTCCCCTCACTAATGTATGGCGCTCCTCAACTAACAAACTTATCTGCCTCTCTCGCCTCCAAATTTGAAGTCTGTTATAATAAGATTTCTAAATTTGCAACCAAAGCCAAATTCTCCTCCCATCATTGTACTGCCCTTCATTTGTTAAATTGGCTTGAACTCTCCAACCATCTAGACTATCTCCAAATTACTACAGCCCATAGACTAATTTTTCAACATACTAAGTGCCCAGCACTAACCAACATCCTTCAACCTTACACCACTCAGAGAACGCTAAGATCTACTCTCCAAAACCTTATCACTGTCCGTAAACCAAATCGTCCTGCTGGTCAGCTTCTTCTATCCTTTTCCTTAGCTAAAAAATGGAATTCTCTTCCTTCCTCTCTAAGGACTTGTGAAAACTATGAAAACGTTAAAACTCAGCTATATTCCTACCTTTCCTCTAACAGGAAATGCAACTGCACTCTCTCCACGTAGCCTAATAATCAATCCACCCCTTAAACTCCTGACTAACTCTGAGTACAAGCTAACCTAGCATAAATGTACATATTGTAAATAACATAATTGTATGTATTATAAATAACCCATCCCACCTTTTTTTCTCTCTCTTTTCCTTCTAAGTCTTTATCCTCCCTCTCAATTAAGTTACCACTGCCATCCTAAATATTTAGGTACTATGTAACCAAAGAATTTATTCCTGTTCTCTAGCATGGAATGAAATTGTAATTGTGTCTTCTTTACTATGATTGTATATGTAACTAAAGTATGTAATGCGAGCTTTTCTCCCTGGGCCTCCACTGAAAGCAGGCTCCCTGAGCCCAGTGGACCTCCCCAGGCATCAAACTGGAAATAAATAAGTAAATGAAAAATAAATTTCCACAAAGCAACATATTTTTATTTAATAATCACACTTTTTTTCATTGTTTATAGAACAATGCTGTTTATATCTTGAATTAGTTACTGCCAGTCCTTGTGCCTTTTTTTATGTTTGTGTAAGTTTGTTTGTGGTAGCATTGATCATGTGACAACTCTTTTACTTGTGCTTACATTAGGAGGACTGGGTGTTATTAATCTTGTGGCAGCAGGTGTTTACCTGTTCTGAGTTGTGGAACACACAAAAGGGGTCTAAGTGTGGTCATTGTATTGGTCAGTGGGCTCAGTAGTCAGTTTTCTGTATTTTCAGTGCTGGTATACATTTGGCACATCTGCAAGGAACTGCTCATTATGACAGTGCTCTGTACAGATGCAAACATCTGGAAGAAAATTGTCCTTACAGAACTGCCCATTAAACAGTACTGTGTAAAGCAGTAAGTGTAGACCAAATACCTTGTTCATTGACAAGCTAAGAAGAGCTAGTTTGCGCGTTGAGTGGCAATGCCATTAAATTTAGTAGAATTTAGCATTTTATAGCCTAGTCTGCCTCCAACCCCCCCCAGTAGCCTTCTGTTAACCCGTCTATGCCACACTCTTGTAGCTCACCGATTAGGAGGACCATACAACATGGAACTGCAATTTCCTAATGTCTCTGCAGCCAGTCTGGTGGATTTGGGTATCCTGAGACAATGTAGCAATTGTCTCATGTTTACTGACAACCACTTAATCTTTAAAGTAAAAGATACAGTATGTGAGAGGTGTACATACACTGTGTCACTGGAGGCTAATTCTCACATACAAGCACTCATTAGTTTGTTAAAATCACACACACAACTAGCTGAATTGGCCTAGTGGGCTAATGCACTATGTTGTAGTTCGGAGGGTCCTGGGTTTAATACTTGGCAGGGGTGTATATTTTGAGTATACAGCTCAGCAAGCTCCTGCCTGGTACCCTGCAGAGTTCTACAGCAGCAGAGAGACAAAAGAGAGACTTTGGAGTGATTAAGTATAATTTTTCCGTATTTTCTTGATGTCTTTAGCTAATTCCATCTAAAACGCTGATTTTCTAGAGTTTCTGTGATTTAAAAAGATTGTTTCAGCTACATATTGTACTTGTTTTACTGCCTGCACTTTAACAAAGTCTTTTTTGTGTTTAAATTACCTGATTAATTGTTGTAGGCTACACATTCAAGTGTGATAGCCATTTCTGTGCATTTAAAGTGTTTTTTTTTTATTGTGTCTGCTTTATTTTCTGAAAAAAATATATACACTTCTTTTCCCGCCTTTCTAAGCTAGTATAGTCCAGTTTTCAGGTTAGTGCTGAATTCAGAGCTGTGTTACAAGCTTCTGTGTTTGCCCATACCTTACTTGGAAAGAAGGAAGTTTCTCTGTTCACTGTGAGAGGGAGCTTTGAGCAGCCTATCTGTCCCTGGAGGAGTGTTTTCAGGCCAGAAATTAGCAGTTTATTGGCCATTGTAGGCTAATTTCTATCTATTTCATTTCCCTGCTATAAAACCCGCATTTGCAAGGTTTTTGTGCTAGTATACAGCTCAGCAAGCTCTTGCCTGGTGCCCTGCAGAGTTCTACAGCAGCAGGGAGACAAAAGAGAGACTTTGGAGTGATTAAGTATAATTTTTCTGCATTTTCTTGCTGCCTTTAGCTAATTCCGCCTAAATGCCAATTTTCTAGAGTTTCTATGATTTAAAAAGCTTGTTTCAGCTACATATTGTACTTATTTTACTGCCTGCACTTTAACAAATTTGTTTTTGTGTTTAAATTACCTATTTAACTGTTGTAGGCTACACACTCAAGTGTGATAGCCATTTCTGTACATTTAAAGTGTTTTTTTAATTGTATCTGCTTTTTCTGAAAAAAACAAAAAAAAATTGTTTTCCCGCCTTTCTAAGCTAGTATATCCCAGTTTTCAGGTTAGTGCTGAATTCAGGGCTGTGTTACATGTTTTTGTGTTTGCCTATACCTTACTTGGATAGTAGGAAGTTTCTCTGTTCACTGTGAGAGAGGGAGCTTTGAGCAGCCTATCTGTCCCTGGAGGAGTGGTTTCACCCAGAAATTAGTAGTTCATTGGCCATTTTGGACTAATTTCTATCTCTTTCATTTCCCTGCTATAAAACCCACATTTGCAAGGTTTTTCTGCTAGTATACAGCTCAGCAAGCTCCTGCCTGGTGCCCTGCAGAGTTCTACAGCAGCAGAGAGACAAAAGAGAGACTTTGGCGTGATTAAGTATAATTTTTCTGCATTTTCTTGCTGCCTTTAGCTAATTCCACCTAAAACGCCAATTTTTCTTGAGTTTCTGTGATTTAAAAAGCTTGTTTCAGCTACATATTGGGTGGTGCAGCGGTAGCGTTGTTGCCTCACAGCAAGAGGTTCTCCTATTCGATTCTCGGCTGGAGTGCGGGGAGTGCCTTCTGTGTGGAGTCTGCATGTCCTCCCCGCGGTTGGGTGGGCATTCGAAAGACATGCTTAAATGGGCATGCCTTCGTTGAAGGTTGAACGTGGAGCTGGCACCTCGGCGTTCGTCAAAATCTACTGCCAATCATTAGCGGACCAGAGTTCCGCTGTGGCGACCCCTAACTGGGAAAAGCCAAAACACAACAACAACATTGTACTTATTTTACTGCCTGCACTTTAACTAAGTCGTTTTTGTGTTTAAATTACCTGTTTAACTCTTGTACGCTATACACTCAAGTGTGATAGCCATTTCTGTGCATATAAAGTGTTTTTTTGATTGTATCTGCTTTATTTTCTGAAAAAAAAAATACTTGTTTTCCCACCTTTCTAAGCTAGTATAGTCCAGTTTTCAGGTTAGTGCTGAATTCAGGGCTGTGTTACAAGTTTCTGTGTTTGCCCATACCTTACTTGGATAGAAGGAAGTTTCTCTGTTCACTGTGAGAGAGGGAGCTTTGAGCAGCCTGTCTGTCCCTGGAGGAGTAGTTTCAGCCCAGAAATTAGTAGTTTATTGGCCATTTTGGGCTAATTTCTATCTCTTTCATTTCCCTGCTATAAAACCCGCATTTGCGCGGTTTTGCACGCCTGGCAGCGCCAGTTAGCTAGGGTATAACTATTCCCGGCTCCACAAAGTTTACTTTTTAATTTTTCCCTTGGAACGAGACAAACATTAACTTTAGCACTCAAACCATTCACTTCTCATCCAAGCACTTGCTCAAAACTCATAGCAAGCACTAATAAACCTTAGCACTAGACCCCCCCTATACTGTAGAGAAGGACAAGGCTGTCTGTTCAACCTTACCAGCCAATCAGTAAAACAGTTCACTGTACCTATCCAGGCATGTCCAAAGTACAGTTTCAGGTGTACACTCCAGTCCAACTGGTGAATCTGGGCATTTTGAGGCAATGTTTCAATTGCCTCATGTACACATACAACCCTCTCCTCCTTCCGCCAAACACTAATATATGCGATGCAATTATACAGCCAAACTGGAGGCTAAGCTCTCTCAACCCAAGACTGGACCAGGCAGTCAAGAGGAGAAGGGAATTTCTTGTATCACATCACTAGTCTCACATAGACCTATGAAACCAGCACCGGCAAAAAACACGCATAAATACACGAAAACATACTTGGAGGCTCTAAATAAAAATCTGCAAAAGCAACAGAGACCTCCAAAGCAGACATCCACGCAACCTCCACCCCCAACACAAACCATGAAACACATACTTCACAAAACCAGTGTGCCACACAATCACAGCCCTTAAGGCAAAATAACATACCCAACACACTAGTAATAGTTGACTCTATTGTCAGGCACACTGACGTCCCACTCACTAGGCTGAAAAAGGAGAAGGTTACTGTTAGCTGCCTGTCGAGTGCCAGGATCCACCACATAACACAAGCACTCAGGTCACTCCAGAACAAGTACAAATATGGCTCTGTCATTGTCCATGTTGGTGTGAATGACCTGAGCCATACCTCCCTGGACTACATGAAAAGAGACATGGAGGAGCTCTCTGATCAAGTAGCCCAGGCCGGTATCACCCTGACCCTGAGTAGCATCCTGCCCTCACCAAGAATGATACCACGGTACAGAGAAAAAATTATCAATTTCAACAATTGGCTAAGCTTCTGGTGTCATTCAAAGGGGATCCAGTGTCTGTCAGCCTGGGATGACATGCTCGACAAGCCACGCTGCTTCACTAGAGACGGCTTGCACCTGTCACCCTTAGGCTTTCGAATACTTGCCAAGGCTCTTGCCACCCCCATAGTGCCTTTTTAGGCAAGGCTGAAAAGACAAACCCACCCCCATAAATAGCACAAGTAACAAAAAACTGAGGGTAATGCTACTCAATGCCAGAAGTCTAAACCTCAAAATGCACGAACTTGAGGCAGTCCTCGTATGGAGAAAATCGATATATGTGCAGTTTAAGGCTCCAGAGAGCACCCCAGCACTACCAGGCTATAACTCATACCTTACATGTCGGCCACAAACCCAGACCGAAATACAAAAGGCAGGGGAGTATCCATATTCATCAAGGATACCCACACCTCCAGGTTAGTGGCACAGAACAATGCTTCAGAGATCATCCATGTGCAACTAACAATGGCAAAACTGCAATTCAAATTATAGCTTGTTACAGATCACCCACCATGTCCCAGGACCCCTACTCCGCATTCCTGGAAACACTGGGAAACATAAAGGTCCTACCAAACACCCTGATATTGGGTGATTTTAATTACCCAAACATTAACTGGGAGAACTACTCAAGTACAAACTCCCTTGCCCAACATTTCCTAGAATTTATAAACTCATACACCCTGGATCAATTGGTCAACACCCCCACCAGAGGTGACAACATATTGGACCTGGTCATCACCAACATGGGAGACTGGTGTCCCACACTGGAGGTCGACCCCTAGCTGATTAGATCTGACCATAAACTAATCACTCTGGATATCCACATTCCGCCACCACCCCTGGTCAAAGAAACCACCGTGAAAAACATTTCAAAAGCAAACTTCACGGTACTTAAGACCGAGGTGGGAAGTTTC
Source organism: Protopterus annectens (assembly GCF_019279795.1). NCBI lineage: Eukaryota > Metazoa > Chordata > Ceratodontiformes > Protopteridae > Protopterus > Protopterus annectens. The sequence goes on along the minus strand of NC_056729.1, from coordinate 1,565,757,473 downwards.
AAAGCCCCCATGCTAAAGGATAACGCTGTCCAAGCTGCAAAATCCTTTACTAATGCACTCTACGGGCACCTACAAGAATGCAAGGATCATGCTATCCCAAACAAAACCAAGACTCACTCATCCAAGAAAAGGAAACCAGTCTGTTGGACCCCTACCATAAACAAGCTATACAATAGAAGGAGGAAACTAGAATCCCAAGAAGGGAAGACATCCCTGATAAGTATCAGCAAGAAACTACGTTCCTTCATAAAATTGTCCAAGGCTAGCTTCGAAAGAAAAATTGCCATGGACTCCAAAAATAACCACAAGGCATTCTTTAGTTATGTCAAGAATCTAAGTGGCAATTCTCAGATCTGCTCGGAGTTAGTGCAGAATGGCACAAAATACACTGAACCGACCGATATAGCCAACATCCTGGCAGACAGATTCAGTGCAAACTTCACCCCCCTCTCACCCCCAAAAGGGCCTATAACTATACCAGAAGAATGTAGTGCCCCTGAAATCACAGACACTCAGGTTAAAACAGCCCTCTCCAAAGCCAAAAACACAGCATCAATGGGACCAGATGGTGTCCCAGGCTGCGTCCTACACAAGCTCAAAGATGAACTAACCCTTCACCTAAACACACTGTTTAAACTCAGCCTCTCCACAGGCTATGTGCCCACAGAGTAGTGCACAGCAACTGTTATTCTACTCCACAAAGTTGGAGCCACAACGGACCCCGGGAACTATCACCCTATAAGCCTGACTAGCTTTGTCTGCAAAGCTATGGAGTGCATCATCATGGATCTCATTAACAGAGACATTGGAAACCTCCAAACACTGGACCCTACCCAGTTCGGATTTGTTAAGGGCAGATCATGCCTCCTAAACCTGGTGGACTTCTTTGAGACAGTTACCAAGGCTATAGATGAGGGAAAGGTGGTCCACACAGCCTACCTAGACCTCGCAAAGGTCTTTGACACCATTTCCCCACTCAGGTATTATAGACAAGCTCACCAGCCTGAACATAAACCTCTACATCACGAGATGGGTTGCCAACTGGCTCACGGACAGAACCCACATGGTAAGAATTGCGAGAGCTAGGTTTGACTCTAAACCGGTTACAAGTGGCGTTCCCCAGGGCTCAGTCCTAGGACCCCTCCTGTTCGGCATATACTTCTCAGAGGTACAGGCAAGCACAGGAGGACTATGGCTGACCAAGTTTGCAGACAACTGCAAACTAGGGGCTATAACTGACTCTCTGGCTGACACAGACATCCTCCAAAAGGGTCTCACTGAGACAGATACCTGGTGTCAAAACCATGGCCTCAAGCTAAATGCCAAAAAGTGCATAGTCATCCTCTTTGGAAAAAACAAAGTACTCACAAACTACCACATAGGTGGTAGCCCCCTAAATACGGAAGACGTATTAAGGGATCTGGGGACCCAAGTAGATAGTAACCCCTCCTTTGATAATCACATTGCCAAAGTGGTTAGAAAATCCTTCTATGTGGCCCACGTAATCACAAAAGGGTTTGCATCCAGATCGAAAGAGGTCATTGGGCCCCTCTATGCATCACTCATCAGACCCATCATAGAGTGCAATGCCCCATTTGGGATGTACCTTACAAGACACCTGCAACAACTGGAAAGACCACAGAAGTACCTCACCAAGAGGATCACTGGCCTCAAGCAGATGCCATATGCAGCTCGACTGAAGAAACTCCAGCTGTACTGGTTGCATACCGCCTACTCAGATGTGATCTCTGCCTGACATATAAGGCCATGTCCAACCCGGAATTGATGGACATGCTCCACCTAAAGAAAACCATAGCCCCTCGAGCCACACGCTCCAGGGATCTAAACCTCACCACAACAATAAATAGGATGTGCTGGAGGGATAGATTCCTGTCCCAGAGACTTCTCATGCTCTGGAACAAAATTCCAATCTACATTAGGCAGAGCTCCTCATTAACCCTCTTCAAGGGAAACCTTGATGAGTGGATGGGAAACAGAACGTTTACCCCATGGATCACTTCAGTGGCTCTGCTGGACAGAGGCACAGGGAACTAAGGGGGCGGCGAAAGCTATCACATTCTGGCTAGGCTTATAAATGCCTTGGGGCAGATAGCCTAGTACCTACCTATGAACCTATGAATGCATGCATAGACCAACGTATGGTGAGGCACTTAAATCATCCTAAACAACAAAGACCTCCTAGACTATTCATTGGCAAAGATTATCCTCAGCAAACCCAAAGGTATTCAAAAAAAAGCAACCCCTCGCACTACACATACAGCCATACTCAGTGAAGCCCAAAGGCAAGCACAATTCCCAGGACTCTAGTCATATGGCACTCCATTATAAGACATACTAATACCCCTCTAATCAGGCTAAACAAGGAGAAGATAATGGTTAGTTGCGTATTTGGAGCCAGGATCTGCCAAATTACACATTCACTCAAGTCATTCCCCACAGGTACCACTATGAGACCATCATAGTCCGTGCAGGTGTAAATGAACTGAGTTGTACCTGACTAGACTATATGAAGAGAGACATTATAGAGCTGTCTGTCTATGTGTCAGGCTGGCATGAGCCTAGCATTAAGCAGCATATTACCTTCGCCAAGGATGATGCTGCAGTATTAAATAATGATGATTGATTTTAACAATTTACTGAGTTTCTGCTGTTATTCTAAGGGGATTCAGTATTTGTTATCATTAGAGGATATTGTTAACTGAATATGTTGCTTTGCCAAGGATGGTCTGGACCTTTCCCCATTAGGCTTTCAAATACTAGCTAAAACTTTGTCTTCCTGATAGAGCCTCTTTTTTTAGGCAATGCCAAATTGACAAACCTACCAACATAGCACACCTATCTAACCCAACAACAGCCAATCCCCAACCCTGGTGATCTGATTTTTGGTGCAATAAATGTTAGATATGTAAGAAATAAAACTGCTGAACTACATGCCTTGATTACCCAACATGTGTGATGTTCTCACTGCAACTGAAACGTGGCTTAAACCCAACATAAACAACTGCAAAGTTTTACCTCCTGGCTATAATATCATCAGTAATGACCATTTAAAGAGGAAAGGTGGTGGTATTGCTTTACTATTTCCCAATACCTACCACATTTCCCCTTATACCTAACCAGTACCAACATTTAGTTTAGCAGAGCATCTTATTACTTTTCTCAAAATAAACAATTATAAACAAATATGTATTACTGTCATTTACATCCCCCCTGGTGACAATACAGCTATACTGGAAGATATCCTACATTGGATATCCATAACATTTCCACAAGAAAAACTATTACTAGGTGATGTGAATATCAGTTGGTTGGACATAAACTCTAACTTCCCTACATCTAGCATGAACTTATATGGTTTCACACAACTAATTAATAGCCCCGCACGTTATAGCAAGGCATCAAATTCCCTTTTAGACTGGATCCTGGTATCAGACCCTAGCAAATACTCCACCATAGGTACAAAGTCAGACTCTGCCAGGGATAATCTCCCAATCTGTACAATCAGACATCTCACACATCCAGTTAAACATCATATTTATAAAACAACATGTAGCCTTTTCAAGTTTAACCCAAAAATGTTCATTACTACACTATCATCTATTAACTGGAACTTCCTAAAAATCCTCCCATTAAACAATGCTGTAAATGAATTCAATACAACTTTTCTAAATATCCTAAACAGACTTGCACCTCCTAGAAGGAAGAGACTAAAAAATAATGCAGTTTGGCTATCCAAAAAGAGTAGAATGCTAACGGAGAAAAACATGGAAAGAATGGCAAAAATATAAAACAACTCACTGCCTTAAAAAGAATGCTTCTTAATCATACTAAAAAGCAAATAAATGAAGACAAAAAGCTATACTATACTATAATAACTTACTACAACTAAAAACAACCCTAAACAATGTTGGACTTCCATTAAAGAAATCTTACATCCTGGCCAGAATATCAACCCAAGCCCCTCTCCCAAAAACTCAACACTCAAAACTGCAATACAGTTCAACCCTTATTTTACAGATAGTATAGCATCTCTAACAAAGGATTCCTCAACATCTAATCCCAGCCCTGCCCAACAGCTATATACCACCACATTGACTTTCACCTTCAAACGTGTGTCCACATTTATATAAAACTACTCTTAAACAAACTTAAACTGTGCTCTTCTTCAGCTGATGACCTAAAAATATCAGCCAATAGCATTGCCTGTTTTGACTCAATCCTTATAAAAGGGTCAGTCCAGGAATCCCATGTTCCCTCTCACTAGAAAAAGTCACACATCTCTTTGCACAAAGGAAGAAATTTGACACACATTAATAACTTTAGACATCTTGTAATCTTTTCTCCTGTTGCCAAAATACTTGAAAAATGTATTCAAAAACAATTGCTAGACTATCTCCTGCAAGAAGAACTTGTATCCCCTACACAACATGGCTTCCATCCTTCCCATAGTACTAGCACTGCCATTCTAACCTATATAGATACAGTCAATAAAGCTAGAGATAATGGCAAACTGGTCTGTTCCTTATTTCTAGACTTGTCTGCAGCCTTCAACATGGTTTGTCACAGCAAACTTTTACTTCATATGTCCTTACTAGATCTCTCTCAGCCCACCCTTCTGTGGTTCAAAAGCTACTTGCCCAATAAGTATCAGTCTGTAAAATGGCACTCCACACTCTCTCCTTACCTCCCAGTTACCACCGGTGTACCACAAGGCTCTATCCTTGGTGCCCTCCTCTTTAACATTTTCACCAACATCCTCTATACCTCCACACAACAAGCCAACCTAATACAATACACAGATGATTCTACTCTCATTTACACATCTGACAACATGGAACACCTCCAAAAAATTAATCAGGAAGCTTTAACAGCCACTGAAACATGGCTTTATAACTCACAATATATGCTGAATCCATAAAAGACCAGACTATTACTTTTATCCCCAACCTCTCTATCAAGGGAAAACAATATTTAAAGTCCTCTCTCTTGGTAATACAGCCATTGGAGTCACTTCTCATGGCAAATTATTAGGGGTGACAGTGGATGATAATCTTACATTTGATCTGCATATAGAAATTTGCATAAGAAAACCTCACTCAAAAACTGGGAATGCTTTACAGAGCCAAAAACTTTCTCACAACACAACTAAAACTACATTTGTCACTGCTTATCTCCTCCCCACTCTTCTTTATGGCGCTCTCATCCATACTAACCTCAAGTCTTCACAAAAACTAAAACTTGAACAATTCTATAACAAAGTTGCTAAATTTGCAGCAAATACCCCATTTCAGAACCCACCACTGTATAGCACCAAACCTCCCAACTGTACCGAGTTACTCGGTTATTACCGAGTTTTGGGGTCAAATAATGGGGTGCCACGATTCCTGAGTGGCACCCCCTCATTTCCGATTTTCCCGGCTTCTTTTTTCAAATTTTTTATTTTCTTTGTTTTGAGCTGGCGTCATCACTTGCGCGATGACATCAGCTCCATCAGCCTGTCGAAATTGAGCTCCTCGCGTGCGTCATGCACGCAGTTCAGGTGTTCAATGCAAGCGGGAAAGAAACGTTTTGAATGTAAGTGGGAGGAAACACGACTGACTTTCCCCGTACATGACTGCTGCTCGGAATGGATCTGCTGCTGCGAGAAAGAAATTACGTTTCCTTCACGACTGTTGATCTGCCTCTGTGGAAAAGAAATGATGTCTGCAGCAGGAAACTCCCAAAAAGATGATAAGGTAAGTTAGATGAGCTCTTAAAGTCTCATACGTCTGAAATGGCTGGCAAGGAAGAACATCTCTCTCGCTCTTCTGTTACTGGATATAACAGCCGCTACGGTTCTTAAAGAGCAGTTTCTTCTTATTCTATAACCTCTCATATACACTCTTGAACTTGTGTTTATTAGAGTTTCAGCATGTTTTATATAAGTGCGAATGTGACCATTTATAAATAATATTATAACATTTCGTTTTTTTTTTTTTTTTTTTAATACCAAGTAGCTGAATACTGACACACATTTACACAAGTAGTAATCACTGTTTGGGTTTAAGTGGACTAGTATTTACCTGTGTGTGTGTGTCTGAGTTATACCATGGAGATAAACACTTAGTGGTTGATCAGAAGCTGGCTATTCTGTCATGATGCCACCAATGGTTAATGCTTTTTATCTTGGCTTTCCATTCATCCTTGCTTTACTTTTTCTGTTGACTATTGCATACATTTTGTTGAGAAATTCTTCTAAAATGTTTCTGAATTTTTGGGTGGGGATTGCCTTAAAAAAGGGAATAAACAGGCTGTGAATGTGACAAGAAAATATAAATGTTAAACTAGCCAATGCATGTTACACTTCTGTTACTGCAAAAATGTATAAAACAAATTGCAGCCCACACTTTCTTAGTGATCCCTTCATTAGACTAGCATGTTTATACGGCTAAGCTTCTTATGTAATCACCTTCAGTATAAACACGCTAGTCGAATGGTGTTCAGTGTACAAAGCCACATGTTGTAAATATATTTAATAAAAACATTTTAATTTATAGCTAACCATTTTCTTTTGATTACAGCAAGTATTTTATGTTTACTTTTAATTTATTCATTGTTAGTTTTGAGAAGCATGCTTTATTTAATTTGCTTCTTTAACTATAGCTGTCATAAGTAGCAGTGTGACTTGACGTGAAACTATCAGGGTGATGTTCCTGTTGAAAGTTAAATAACAGGAGGTGCAGTCCTTGTAACTGTGACAATTTAACTGCATGTAAAGGAAAATTATAGGCCAAATGCCAGAATGCTGTATCAGTCTCATTCACAACTGCTGCTTTTATTTTATTTATTTATTTATTTATTTGCAGTTGATTTACCAGGATAGTCCATTGGGCCAAAAAGAACCCGTTTTCAATGGAGTCCTGGGGAGAAAAGCTCCAGTACAGAAAATTGGGTACATACAAAAGATTACTAAATAATTATACAAAATGGTAGATAATAGTCATAGGGAGAAAAGCTCCAGCACACACAAAATTAGGTTCATACAAGATTGCTAATATTTATAGAAAAGTGGTAGATAAAACATTTAAATTCACAGTTCATAAACATTCAGAACAATACAAACAAAGAGGATTAATGTGAAGTAAATGAGCTTGGAAATAATGTGAAATACATAGCAGAGGAGTTTTGCAGAAGGAACATAAAAGTACCTTAAAGGGTGGAAACAGAGGGAACACAAGCTTTGTTAGATAAAAGTTTGGTCCCGTAAGCATATTGGTGGAAGGATGTGATGTATTTATGAGGGATGGGAGCAAGAGCAATCCCACTGGGAACTTAGATGTGAGATTTTGAATAGATCTGCTGGAAAGAAACGACTTTTAGATAGGGAACCGGTGTGTGTGTGTGTGTGTGTGTGTGTGTGTGTGTGTGTGTGTGTGTGTGTGTGTGTGTGTGTGTGTGTGTGTGTGTGTGTGTGTGTGTGTGAGTGTGAGTGTGTGTGTGTGTGTGTGTGTGTGTGTGTCAGTCTCTCTCTCTGGAATGTTTGGCTCATACATACTTTTGGTCTGTTCCTCTTAAAATTATTGTTTTCTGGCAAATCCAATGAGAACTGAATTCACTAAATCATAGCCATTTAAGTTTCTGTCTTTCAGGAAATGCATGGTTGGTAACACAAAACATTTTATAGTAGCAACTTTTCTAAGATCATGCAAGCAATGTTTAAAATGTGTCCCTGGTTTTGGGCTTTTGTCCCCTTCCCAATAAATGTTGGCTATTTACATATTTCATATGCTGCATAGGCCTTCAGGGAGAGAGACGTGTAATGCTGCTTATGGTAAGTGTGTCTGTGTTGTCAGTAGTACGACGGGTAGAATACTTGCTTTTGATATAGAAGGATGTGGGTTCTACTCCCACAGCATGTAGATAGATTGCTGACACTGTACTCTGTTGTACTTTGCAGCCCTGACAATGTCCTCTTTGGCAGAGATACCTAGTAATTATGAACCTGTTATCAGTTTGTCATCCATTCCCTGTTGTAATATTACTAGCTTATCATTTTTTTTATGCAGCATAGGCAATTTATATCGCAAGGGCAACAGGCACTTTATCTGTAGATGAAACAATGAAATATTAAGTTGTTTGCTAGCAGTAACCTCTTCATTAGTTATATATCTCCTTAATGTAGAATTATATGACTTTTACTTCTGCAGAGATTGTGCATATTTACTGATACTAGTAGATTGTAGATGTTACAGACTTTTATGATGGAAATGTTCTGAATTGGGCAGTTTAGTCAATTATTGGTTCATGCATTTTGTTTCATTGCGTACTGTAAAAATGTTCAAAACAAATTTAAAACGTGCTGTAACAAGTGTGCTGTATTATACAAGGAATATAATTTATTACTGTCAGGAAGGTGTTTCAAAGAACACATGTATGTTTTGTGTGCAAGGGGGCCTATGATTTGAAAACAGCCCAAAGCTAGTCATTATCCATCACTCGCCAGATGCATTTTCTTTGAATGTGGGTATCAATGCTGTTTCAATGAATGTGAGTTTCAAGGGCAGAGAAGTTATAATGTTAATTCTGTTTTCATTGTGAGACTGTACTGCTTTGTTTAGCAGAGGTCTAGTAGTGTTTATGCTATAAAATGTAAAATAAAAATTTTAAATGAATACAAATAAACATTGTAGAAGCAAAGCAGTATGTACATTATAGTGTTTATGGTAAATAGGGCAAAATAACCAGGTAATGGGACAGTGGAATGGCTGCAGGGAGGCTCTGGTGCCATATTTTGGTTCTGTTTAGTTAGCGTTTGAATGTTTATCCCACAATTCCATTGGAGTGGGTGGGGTTACATAATTATGTATGCAAATTATATGTTAATCAGCATACAGATTTGTACCTATTTTTCATGGGCCTTGTCCAGATTTTTGATGTTTCCAGGTTGAGAGGTATGTATAGCATTGAAAAGGCTTAATTGGTTAGAACTGCCTCATCAACTAACATATATACAGCTTCTTACCACCTATAAAATTATCCAGCATCCATCTCCCAGCACTAAAAAACATTCTACACAACTATGTTCCCAGTTGGTCTTTGCAATCTTGTGACCAAAACTCCTGTCTGTCTACAAACCTGTCAAACCTGCTGGGCATTCTGTCCACATACACAGTTGCTAAAGCCTGGAATTCCTTACCTTTATCCATCACGTCAATGCCCCCCCCCCAATGTTTCAAAACCACTCTGAAAGACTTCCTAGCTAAAATCTGTCTCTGTTCTTGCTCAAAACCAGGATAAACTACATCCCTAAATGTGTACAAGTACATTTTTATTTCCTTCCCTTCATCACTTACTTCCTTACTTCTATCAAATTCTCTTCCCTGACTTTCTCTCTAAATATATCATAAGCCTGTTTTTCCCCTCACTTCATATTGCAATTCCTGCTTGTATCAGACTAACTTAAGTTTAATGTCTAAAATTTCTCTAAATATTAAATGATTGTCATATAACTTCTATAGGTTCTTAACCAATGTTTTTATATTATGTCTAATTTGTTATAATTATTTAAACTGGAAATGTTTTTGTTTTATTTTTGAAGATTGTAAAATTATTGTTCTTAAAATGTTTTGTAATAATTTGGAGCTTTTCTCCCTGGATCTCTGCTATAAATGGGCTTCTACCCAGTCAAGCTTTCCCGGTAATTAAATAAATAAAATCAACTCAAATCAAGATGTTGCAGCTCAGTGCCAGGAGCCAAAACAAAAAAAATACACTCCCTTCTCAACTGGAGAACGTAAACATCTGTGCAGTCACCAAGACATGTTTTAAAGCCACAGAGGGTACCTGGCAGGCCTTCCACACTTTTACACCAGTAGATGCACTGACAGGGTCTAAATATGGAGGTGTCTCAATATACATCAATAAGAAATATACCTCTAGGTTGGTTAAACAGGATGATGGACTGGAGTTTCTCCACGTGCAGTTTACTTTAGATAAAATCCCATGCTATATCCTAGCAAGGTATAAGTCATCCTCTTTGTCCCACAGATCTAACAGCGATTACTTAGACCTACTGGAGACATTCAACATTCAACCTAATACTATACTCATGAGGGACTTTAATTACCAATTTAAATAGCCCATATAGACTGGGAGTCCTACATGGCCTCAAATCTACAGGCACAGCAGTTCCTGAACTTCTAACTAAAAACATCCTTGACCAGTTACTGATATGCCCACTAGAGGTGGACCTCGTACTCACAAATACGGAAGAATTCTGCACCCTCCCCTCCCCCCAAATGTCACATTTTCCTTGGTAAGGGCTGACCATAAAGCTGTTTTCTTCTAAATGAAAATCAACTTGGTAACCCCAGTAAACCCAGTAAAAGTTAGGAATGATTCCAAGGCAAACTACCTTTAATTAAGCAATAGTAAATCAAAATTCAATACCCCTCCAAACCCAGAGAACACAGCAGTCTATGCAGAATTGTTCACAGAAACTCTGTACAATCATGTCGATGGCTGTATAAAGGCTGCTACACCTGTCGGCATTTGACCCATAACTCCAAAACCAAACCACCCTGGTGACATCCCAAATTAAACAGATTATACAACAAAAGGAAAAAGTATCATGGCTAAAATCAGACAGCATAACTCCCGTAAAGATGGGAACTTTCTCATCAAATTAAACAGGGAAGAGGGCTATTTAAGTCCAAGAGATCCAATTTTGAGGTCAAGGTAGTATTCCATGCAAAAGACAAACATAGGGCCTTCTTCAGCTATGTCAGAAACATCAAAGGCAGCACACAGCAGTGTCCTGAATTGGTGGTTAATGGTGCCACATTCACTGAGCTGGGTGATATAGTGAATTGGCTGGCTGACAAATTCAGTTAAAACTTTACTCACCACACAACCCCAGCCAACTCCCAAGAAATGCCTTCAAATATAACCTCTCTATCTATAAATAGAACGTAGTGGCAGCACTTGCTAAGGCCAAGAGCACAGCCTCTGGACTCTGATTATATCCCAGGATGCCTTCTGAATAGTCAGGGACAATGGTGTTAACATTTAACCATAGTCTCAAAACAGGCTTTTTGCCTACTTTCCAGGATGGCTGCACACTGAATGACAGGTTAACTTCAGCTCTCCCTGTGTGAAAAAAGAAACTAAAAGACAAGGGCTGGGAACTCTGTCACTTTTAGTAAATTCAGTTACCGGTTAGTACATGCACTGCCTAGATGCCAACAAAGAAAAAATAAGTGGGCCTAAAAGAAAATCAACTAGAAAAGGTGAAGAGAAAACACTAACTAGGGAGAATCCTGCAGCTGTTCAGCAAAAAGCAGTTCAAGCTCCAGCTTTGGTTTACAATAAATCAAATATGCTCAGAGCTGATTAAAATAGATAAAGCACTGAAGGATTATATCAACTCAAATAAGAAAAGGCTGGAAAAATGGAAGATACTTTAAGACGCTTTAAACAGATATTCAGATGAGCTGATAAAACTGCAAAATCAGATGTCAAAATGAAAAAAATGCTATCTGAATATTAGACTATTCAATAAGAGATGTTTCAAAAAATGGTGGAATTAGAGGACAGAGCACATGGAGATAATTTGAGATTCTCTACTGTACCAGAGAAACTAGAAGGATCACACTGTAGTAATTTTATGAAGGCATAAATAAGCAACTGGACTGGTATTCCACATCAGAAACTGTTAACTGAAAGGGCACACAGTGTGTATGCTCCAAATCTGACCATGAGAAAGCAGCCAAAACCTGTATTAGTAAAGATGCAAACCTACCAGTAGAAAGAGTTGATCCTGATTAAACAATTGGAGACAGTAGATTGTTTGTGGGAAAGGATTACTCACAGTACACCAGGCAGTAGAAAAACAAATTTATTTCACCAACTGGGGAATATTGAGAGGCAGGTATGAGTCTCAAGCTGCTGTATTCAGCTGTCATCAGATTATTTTTTTTTCCTGGGAGGATCAAAGTCATCTTTTGATGCAGAACAGACTAAGGAGAAAATACAAAAGTTTGTTCAACAAAAAGTGATCCATTAAGCAGAAAGGGATTCTGCTTCTCATTCTCCTGATATCAGTGTACATGGAGAGACTGCCAGTGAAACCTTTTCCACTGTTCCAAAAGAAAATGCAAGATTTGAGAGACAGAGAAAAGCACCATAGTTGAGTAGAAGTATTTGGGAGTACCCTAGCATCGAAGTGGAGACTGGAGCTGGGAGATAAAGATGAACAGAAAGAAGACCAGCAACATGGAAACTGGTGAATAAATGTGAGACTGCAGAACATCAGCCACATTTATGAAATGCAGCTGTATAACAAAAAGTGGAAAGAGTGAACTTTTGTTGACCTTGTTTAAACTTGTGAGAAAATGAAATGCATTTACCTCACTTCATGTCATTAATGTTTGGAATGACACTGAAGGGAAGGGATGAGAAAGAAAAAAACGTAACTGTAAGTAAAGTAATTTCTAACAATATTTATGTGAAACTTATCACAATCTAAATCGCATGTCTTATAATATGCATCTTAGTAGTTCTTGTACGTGATAAAGATACAAAAGAAAATGGATGCTTTTTTCCTCTTTCTTACTTTTTAGTATTGAAAAATGTGGACATTACAATGGAATAAGAGAAAAAAGTCTAGACAAAAGCATGTTTAAGTAAATAGGCTGTAATCTTAGGTTATTGATGAGGGGATATGGTGCAAAAGTACACAGATCATAATATATGTAGAGCTGTTATGTTTTCTCTTACCTTTGCATAGGTGAATGTCTGGATTAAGACCATTATTAGTCTAATAACAAGTTTTAAGTGGAAACAAGTAAATAAGAGAACACTGAATATATTAAAAAATGTTTTCCTGTAGCAGTAAATGTTTCAGCTTGTCTTAAAAGCTTGCAGCTGAGGGCTACATTTTTTCTCTAACATTATCATGGAAACAAGCTGATAATAGGGCAATAAAAAGCAGACCACTGGTTTCTTCAAGGCTAAAGGTTAGTGTTTTCTGAAAACATACAAGTTTGTTTTCACATTTGGGAGGGGAGTAAATATAAAAAAGAACAGACCCCAAAGAGTCTGTAAGTAGAAGCACAACCAATGTGTCTTAGCATGTCTTACCATGGATAACCTCAGTTTTAGGTTAATTAAGGCTTGTGTTTTCAGCTCTCTGTTTGTGAAATTGCTCCTATTAGGTGGGTTAAAATTCATTATTTGAAAATGTACACACATTTTGTGTTTGTATTAAGTTAACAGGTTCTGGGGGTATTCTGGGAGTCTATTTTTTCAGGGTTTTCATTAAAAGAAAATGTTTTCTGAAATGTGACATAGGTTCCAGTGTCGATGATAAGAAACATCTGTATAAAGGATTAACATGCCAAACATCAGTGGGTGCGTGTATCACAAAAGCTGAAAATAGACATATAAAATGTCTGTCATTTGGCTTATAGGATTAAGGAGCTGTTAACAAGCTGTTCCTGTGGTCCAGTGTTGCAAGCTTTGATTCAGTCAGCTTCCATTGCTTACAAATGAATAAATTAAAAAAAAGAAGAAATATGTAATAGGTGGGAATAATGACTTCTAATCATAATGGCAACACTTTCCATATTATCTTAGAATGTGAAAGGTGTTACAGGTGTAGATAAAAATAAAAGAATATTTAATTACATTAAGAAATGCAGAGTACAAATATTGATGCTACAGGAGACGCATCTGGAAAGAATTGAGCATGAGAATTTGATGAAGAAAGGACTTCAGGATGGATAGTCAGCAGAATATCAGAGGAGAAGGAAAGATGAGTACTTATATTCATTGCTAGTGGCACTCCAATAGTGATAGTAGAGAAAAAAAATAATCATGCCAGATTTGTGGTAGTAAGGGGCAACTAGCAAGGAATGGGGATTATACTGACATGTATTATATGCCACCTAAAACTGCTATTTTGGAACTTAAAGCAATTTTGTGAGAAATAATCAGCTTTCATCAGGGAATATTACATATAGGTGGGAAGGGAATTAATTGAGGATGTATTGGAGGTGTAGAAGGGAAATATAACAAAAGAGGGTACATTTCTGAAGAAATGTAATTATTTGGTATGGAAGATGTGAATTCAGTAGTAGGAACTCTTGAGAGAATTTGCATATTTTTTTCAGACACCGTTATTATATCATCATTTGTGACATAGACAAATTTACATTCATATAAAAGTAATCAAACTATGTTAGCATAACGAATATTATACTTCACATATATTGCTATATATTATATAACCTAAGCAATATTAAATAAATTATTAAATTCCTGCTTTTTTAAAACAAGAAACATCTTTATTAAACAATTACTTACTTCATAGATAATCATACAGTTATACAAATGAAAACAAATCACACCAACACAATCCTAGTTACAAGTATTTTACATAACAAACCATACTCGCACACACTCCCAGTTGCAAACATCAGTCATCACTTATAATCTACCCAATCTTTCTCACTCAAACATTACATAGCTAATTTAAGTCCTACCACCTGTTATACCTCATTGCTCCCTTGTAGGTATTGTTCCCGCAATTCCCATTTTTTCCTATGTAGTTTGCTCCTACCCTTTTCTAAAGATCTAATTTCCAGTTGTTTTATCTCTGTTACTATATTCACTACTTCCAGTATAGCTGGTTTAGATTTTGATTTTCTAGTAATTGCTTTTTTGGGCAGCCACCATTACTAGACACAGCAAGGCCTTACCATGTCTAGGCAATTCTAATTCTGTATCATAGCACAGAAAAATAATTTCTGTTGTCAGAGCATTCTGCCCACCCAGCATCTCTGACTGTGCATCACTCGGGGAATCCTTAAAGTCCAGCAACTCACTGCACTCAGAAAATATGTTCCCAATTATTTCTTTTTTCCCCTTCACAACTCCAGCACTTACTGTCTGCTTGAGGAAAAATTTTCTGAAGTCTGCTTGGGGTATACAAATGTCTATGTAAACATTTCCAGGCAAAAATCCTAAATATTCTAGATTTTATATCCTCCCATTGTTTATTTCTGAATTGCTTAGCCAATCTCTCTTCACAATCCTTTCTAACCTCCTCTGATTGATTCTTATAGTTATCATGTAATATTTTATTTGCTCTACTAATTATTCCTTTTTTTTAATGGCAGCTACTGTTCTAGATTCTGTTAAACACTCTACTAGTGCTGGTGTTTCGCCTATGCTGCAACATTATGTTTAAGTATGTTTTGTATATATATTATACAGTTATTGCTTCAAATTGGAATATAGCTGTATATTTTTCATTCGGTATAATGAGGTATAATATGTTGATAGTGATGCATATAAGGGAGTATTTATAATTCATTTATTTATTTATTTATTTATATATTCACATATGTTCACATATATTTTCCTTTATGAATTTAATGTGTATTATGCTCTTATACAGATATATTTTATATAATATACCTATATAGGATAGTTACATCTAGGAACTATTAAGATAAACAAGTTAATTAGTATAGCCTTAGAGAGTTTCATTTCAGTTGAATCTGCAGTCAAATGAATGTGATGAATCATTAATTGATAATAGAATGATTGCTTTAGGTGTTTTCAATGGAACTCAAATATATATATATATATATATATATATATGGGTTCATATGATACCGTCGACAACTGACTAAATCGACAACCGGCCCTGTAGCACCAATTTACCGAAACCGCACAGCATCGACACTTTAAATAACCGACACCGACTCTACCGACAACGCGCTACACCGACATCGCGTATTACAGCTAACGGGTATTAACATGTGTGAGGTAGGGGAGGTATTGCTAAACTTATGTCACTCAGTCTAACATTATAAATACATCCCCTACCTCACACATGTTAATACCCGTTAGCTGTAATACACGATGTCGGTGTAGCGCGTTGTCGGTAGAGTCGGTGTCGGTTATTTAAAGTGTCGATGCTGTGCGGTTTCGGTAAATTGGTGCTACAGGGCCGGTTGTCGATTTAGTCAGTTGTCGACGGTATCATATGAACCCATATATATATATATATAGAGAGAGAGAGAGAGAGAGACAGAGAGAGAGAGACACTTTTACTGTTTTGTAAGCTCTGAAGAAGCGTGTTTTGTTAGCACGCGAACGCGCTTATCTCTTGTTATATGAAATAAAGCCTCATTTTATGCTTCACATCGTGGTGGTCCTATCCTGTTTGTCTTATATAGTGCTGGTGTTTCCTTTAGGACCTCCCTTTTTCTTTCTCTTTCCCTATATTCTAATATCAATCCCTGATAGGGAAAGCCATCTCTAAACTGCAGTCCAAATAAATTCTTGGCATCTTCCCATTCTATCATCTTTCCCTCTCTAGTTATTTGCTACCAGTACCTTGGTTCCGTTGCCAGTTATCTCCAATAAATTGCAGCCCCCCTTTTGCCTATTGTCTGTATCTCTAATTGCAGTCATCCCTATCAGCAGAATCTCCTTTCTCCATTTCCATGTTGGTTTAGTTCTTAGAATACTTTCTGCTACTTTATGGATATAATGTTCTGCATAATTATTGTTATTCTCCTTAAAGGCCTACATCCAAAATCCCAGTCTCCCCTTGTTTCTTGAGCTTCCCCATGTTTCATCATCATCCCTTTCCACTTTGAATTATAGTTTTCTGCTTGTGCTATGTATAGGAGTCTTAACTGTGTAGCTCTGACATACCCCTTCAAATTGGGTAATCCCAATCCGCCCTGTTCTACTGAAAGAACAGGCTTATCCCACCTGACTCTTGCTGTCCCATATAACAAAGCTTCCATTTTCTCAGTTTTTGTATTATCTTTTGTTTTGTCTCTTCTCAAATATCCTTAGCTGCCACACTCCTAAATATTTCATTTTATCATGTCCTCTTAAATATGGGTATTCCTGAACCAGTTCATGTGTGGGTACATAATTTACCACTATTGCCTTTGTTTTAGCTTTATTAAGTTTATATCCCAAAAAGATTTCAAACTGTCTCAAAATGTTCTACAATACTGTAATGTCTTTTTCTGGTTTTTTCAGGTACATAATATCATCTACAAATAAAGCCAGCTTTTCTTGACTACCATACCAATTATATCCTTGAATTTCTGAGTCCCTTATTTTCTTTGCCAATGGTTCTAAGTATAATACAAATAATAAAAGTGAAAGAGGACACCCCTGCCTGGTTCCTCTACTCAAGCAGAAATTATGAGAGAGGACACACCCACTTCACCTTTTGCCTCCGATCCCTCATATAATCTCCTAACTGACCTTACAATTTTTTCAAGAAATACAAATGTTTCCATTGTCATACTCAAAGTCCCAGCTTACTCTGTCAATGCTTTCTCTGCATCAAGACCCACCAACAACAATGGTATTTTCTTGCATTCTATTTCCCTCTGGCTCATCAATGTCCTGTTAATGTTGTCAAATATTTTCTTCCCCTCCACAAAACCAAATTGATCCATGTCTATCTGTTTTGGCATTACTTTTGCCACTCTTTTAGCCATTATAGACATGAACACCTTATAATCATGGTTTAGTATTGAAATGGGCCTGTGAAGCCGGATCTGATGGATCTTTACCCTCTTTAGGTAATACAGCTGCCACTGCTTTCTTCTAGGAGGTGATACTTCTCCTTCTCTTATATTACTGTTAAACAAAAGCTTCCAGATCTTTATCATTTTTTTTCCTTCTAGCTTCCAAACTTCCACAGGAATACCATCTCTTCCTGGGGACTTTCCTGTAGATTGGTTATACATCACAAATTTTATCTCATCTTCTCCTATCCTGTTAGTAATTGAGCCTCATCTACCTCTAACCTTGGCATATTTAATTCTTCAATAAACATTTCCATTTGTATTGTTTCTTGATTTTCACGTTTCTCTGCTTTATACAAACTCGCATAGAATTTCCAAAATATTTCTAATACCTCTACAGGACCTCTTGTTACCTTCTTTGTTATAGACTCCCTAAGTTTGGCAGCAGCTCTTTCTACTTTCTGTTGCCTGAGCTGTTGTGCTAAAAGTTCTTGCTCTCTAGAGTTATTATCAAAAAACAGTTGCTTAACAGCAGTCTTTCTAAGTTTGTGCATATTATTGAGGTAATCCCTTATTTAATGCCTAGGATTCTGCAGTTGATCCTCCCCCTATTCTTCAGTACTTTATCAGTTGTAAGTCCCTCTAAATAATTCTTGTTACTTCTTAAGCATAGCTCCCTTTCTTTTATTTCTACCATATTTTTAAATTCCACCTTAATTATCCCTTTCTCTAGCTATATTTCCAGAAGAAATTTCTATCTTCTCTAACAGCTCTTGAATAATCTCCACTATCTATTCCTTAAATTCCTCTATTTTCAACAGGTAGGTGGGAAAGCGACAATGTCTCATTTTTATTTCATTACTCTGTGTTTTTTATTTTAGATGTTATTGGCACATGATCTGAAATAGTTATTAGTTGGGTATCAAGGCCTTCAGTTAAATGCACTTATTTCTGTCAAATGTAAATTCTGTCTAGCCTAGCCCAGTGTTATATCTTGGGGAATAAAGTGTAAATTCACATCTTCCATGGCAAATATTTTCATAAATTTCTTTCCTTTGTTATATTTTCCCTTCTTGGCTCCCAGACACATCTTCAATGCTGCACATCAAATTCGACTCCCCACCTATAAGCAATATTCCTTTCTGAAAACTAATTGTTCCTCCCAGAATTTTCTTTAAGCTGCATTACAGCAGTTTTAAGAAATACATACCAGTATAATCCTCCTCCCTAGCCAATAGCCCTTTAGTACTACAAATCTGCCATTAGCTTTTTTATCTTCTTCTATCACTATTGGAGCTCCTCTTGCAATTTATGTCAGTACTCCTCTTTTCCTTTGTCCCAGGTATTCTGCTGAATAATCATCCTGAAAACCTTTCTTTATCAAAATCACATGTTCTGTCCTTTCTAAGTGTGTCTCCTGTAACATAAATATTTGCACTCTGCATTTTTTAATGTAGTTCACTACTCTTTCTTGTTTGTATTTATCTGTAAGGCCATTTACGTTTAAAGACATTAAAGAAATCATCATTGTATTAAAAAGTTATTATTCCCATCTTTTGTGTATAGCACCTTTTTATTAAATGTCTAGTTCCAGCTTTTGTATTACATGCATACACTGTTTGGCAGGTTGAACTTTTATACAGTTTTTTATTGTCATATATGTTTGAGCCTATGTCACATCTTAGAAAACTTTTTGTTTTATTGAAAGCCCTCAAAAACCAAATCCAATACCCCCTAAAACCTATTAATGTAATACTAACACACAAAACTAATACTTAACAAAACTATGTACATCTTCAAATATTGAAGTTTTACCCTGCTAACAGGAACAAAAGTAACAAACTAACAGCCACACTTACAGACATGAGTTAATGTAAAAGAAAGGTTATGTGTGCTAAAATGCATGGTGCAGTCTGTACTTCTACTAACAGGTACCTGGTTTTGCTTTAGCTTTATAGCTTTCCCCGCTGGGAAAACCCCTGAATGCTTTCAGAGAATATTATGTCCTAGCCAATTTCTCTTTCTTTTTTTTTTCCTCAGCAAATTACTCTCCAGCAGACTGTAGCCAGTTTCTCTTTATCAGATTGTATCCATGCAGACACGACAACCAGATAGACAATTTCTCTTTATCAGATTGTTTCCATGGAAACATGAGGACCAGCTGCAGAATTGCTACTAAGCAAACATGCATTTGCTAGAAAAAAAGCCTCATAATGTTCAATATTCTTTTTCATATACGTGCTCTCTCTTAAAACTTGTTGCCAAATCAATCTAAGGTCCTTAATCCAGTCATTCCCATATGCAAGAATGAGAAAAGCACATTAATTTTTCTCTTGTCATACTTTTTAACCAGGCATTTTCTTTTACTGTTCAAAGCTTATTCCATTCTTTTCAGCCTTTCTTTTGTTTGTGTTGATATACTCCATCAGTGTTTCATTTATTTTAACCAAGTCTGTGTGCAGTTGTCTTATATCTTCCTGTAGGTTACTGGAATTCATGTCTGGAAATTGCATTGCTTTTTGTTGAACAACTGCATAACGTTTTCCAGTGTTTCTTCCTCACTTTTTGTAGCTGAATTTTTCCATGTCCTCTGTATTTCTTTTTTTCCTGACATCCAGGCAGTACACTTACTAGCCAGGTACTGAAATTTAGCCATAAACACAAGTCTACTGAGTTGCTGTTTTCACATTGGGAAAGCTAGAAATAAGCTGTTACTCAATGTGCAGGAAAAAACATGGACTAGGGAAAGTTCTGCAGCTGTTCAGCAAAAATCAATGCAACTTTCAGACATGACCTACAGTAACCTACAGGAATATATAAGACAACTACATGCAGACCTTGTTAAAATAAACAAAACCCCAATGGAGTATATCATCACAAACAACAAAAGGCTGGAAAAAATGGAAGAAACACTTAGTGGAAGCACAGGCTGCACCATGCGTCTTAGCATAGATAACCTTTTGTTTGTTAGTATTAAGTTTATAGGTTTTAGGGGGGTATTGGGGTGAATTTGTGTTTTTTTTTTTGTTTGAGGGCTTTCAATAAAATAAAATGTTTTGTAAGATGTGACATAGGCTGAAATGGATACAACAAGCAGCAACTCTATAAAAGTTCAATCTGCCAAACAATGTATGGATATAACACAAAAGCTGGAACTAGACATTTAACAAAAAAAGGTTTGATACATAAAGATGGGCATAATAACTTTTCAGTGCAATGATGCTTTCTGTAATGTCTTAAAATGTGAACAGTCTCACAGATAAATGCAAAAAAGAAAGAGTAGTGAATTATATTATAAAATGTAGAGTGTAAATAACAATTTTACAGGAGGCACTCAGAAAGAACTGAACATGTGAATTTGATAAAGAAAGGTTTTCAGGATGGTTATTCAGTGGAATACCTGGGGCAAAGGAAGAGAGGAGTACTTATATTAATTGCAAGATGAGATCCAATAGTGATGGAACAGGATAAAAAAGATAATAATGGCAGATTTGTAGTACTAAGGGGCTACTGGCAAGGGAGGAGGATTACACTGGTATGTATTTATATTCCACCTACATTTGTTATAAAGGAGCTTAAGAAAATTCTGGAAAAAATACGCTTTCAGCAAGAAATATTACTTATAGGTAGGGACTGGAATGTGATTTGCAGCAGTGAAGATGTGTCAGGGGGACAGAAGGGAAAGTATAACAAAGGAGGGTGGATTTTTGAAGAAATTTTTGAAAATATTTGGCATGGAAGATGTGAATTCAGTAATAAGATTTCAGAGTGAATTTACATATTATTCCCCAAGATATAAAAACTGGGCTAGGCTAGACAGAATTCGCATTTCAGAAGAACATGTGCATTTAATTGAAGGTTTTGACATGCACCCAATAACTATTTCAGATCATGCGCCATTAATAGCTAAAATAAAAACATAAGGTAATGAAATAAAAATGGGACACTGGTGTTTTCTTCCCAGTCTGTTTAAAAGACAGTAGTTTAAGAAATAGGTAGTGAAGATTATTCAGGAGCTATTAGAAAGGATAGAAATTTCTTCTGAAAATATAGCTAGGGAGTGGGATATAATTAAGGTGGAGTTTAAAAATACAGAGAAATAAAATAAAAGGGAGCTATGGTTAAGAAATAAGAATTATTGAGATGGACTGACAAGTGTTAAAGTATTACAGAATAGGTGGAATCTCACAGAACAAGAAGAGGATCAACCGCAGAATGCTAAGCAGAAAATAAGGGATTACCTCGATAATATGCACAGGTTTAGAAAGATTGCTGTTAACCAACTGTTTTTTTTTTTATAACACTTTTAGCACAATGACTCAGGCAACAGAAAGTAGAAAGGGTTGTCACAAAGCTTAGCAAGCCTATTACGAGGAAGGTAACAAAAGATCCTGTAGAGGTATTAGAAATATTTCAGAAATTCTGTGAAAGTCTGTTTAAAGCAGAGAAATATGGAAATCAAGAAAAGGTACAAATGGAAATGTTTATGAAAGAATTAAATATGCCAAGGGTAGAGGTAACAGTATAGGAGGAGATGAGATAAAAATTGTGATGCATAACTAATCTACAAGAAAGCCCCCAGGAATAGATGGTATTCCTGTGGAAGTTTGGAAGCTTGGAGGGCAGAAACTGATAAAGATCTGGAAGGTTTTGTTTAACAGTATTTTAAGAGGAGAAGTACTAACATCCTGGAAAAAAGCAGTGGTAGCTGTAATACCTAAAGACGGTAAAGATTCATCAGATCCTGCTTCATACAGGCCCATTTCAATACTAAACCATGATTATAAGGTGTTCATGTCTATAATGCCTAAAGGAATGACAAAAATAATGCCAAAATTGATAGATATGGATCAGTATGGTTTTGTGGAGTGTAGGCAAACATTTGACAACATTAACAGAATATTGATGATCCAGAGGGAAGCAGAATGTAACAAAATACCATTGTTGGTGGTGGGTCTTGATGCAGAGAAACCATTTGACAGAATAAGCTGGGACTTTATGAACAGGGCAATAGAAGCATTTGCATTTCCTGAAAAAAATTGTAAGGTTGATTAGGAGGATTTATGAGGGATCAGAGGCAAAAATTAAGTGGGTGGTGTCCTTTCTGATAATTTCTGCTTGAGCAGAAGAACCAAGCAGGGATGTCCTCTTTCCCCTTTATTATTTGCATTATATTTAGAACCATTGGCAAAGAAAATAAGGGACTCAGAAATTCAAGGATATAATTGGTGTGGTAGTCAAGAAAAGCTGGCTGTATTTGCAGATTATATTATTTTATACCTGACAAAACCATAAAAGAGACCTTGCAGTGTTGTGCAACATTTTGAGATAGTTTTATATCTTTTCTGTGTACAAAATTAATGAAGCTAAAACAAAGGCAATAGCAGTAAATTATGTACCTACACACAAATTGATTCAGCAATATCCTTATTTATGGGGACATGATAAAATGAAGTATTTAGGAGTATGGATTAAAAATGATTCTGGTGTGTCGGCTAAGTATATGTGGGAAGAGACTAAACAAAAGATACTGTAATGCAAAAACTGAGAAAATGGAAGCTTTGTTATATTGATATGTATAGTAAGATACAAGCAGTCAAAATGTTTTTAGTCCATTTAATCTCATACACAGATCAGGCATATTTTTATCAACCAGAGAAGTTGTGGATAGCAATTAATCAAGAGCTGAAGGACTTTATCTAGTAGGGGAAGGTGACAAGAGCAAGTGGTATAAAATGATTCTTCCAGGGGAATAGGGCGGATTGGGATTACCCTATTTGAAGGAGTATTTCAGAGCTACACAGTTAAGGCTCCTGTACATAGCACAAGCAGAAAAATATAATTCAAAGTTGAAAGGGATGATGTTGAAACATGGGAAAGTTCAAGAAACAAGGAGAGACTGGGATTTTGGATGCAGGCCTTTAAAGAGAATAACAATAATTATACAGAATATTATATCCATAAAGTAGCAGAAAGTATTCTAAGAACTAAGCAAACATGGGAATAGAGAAAGGAGATTCTGCCGATAGGGATGACTGCAATTATTGGTAGAGACAATAGGCAAGAGGGGGCTGGAATTTACTGGAAAAAACTGGCAAAGAAACCAAGGCATTGGGAGCAAATAACTAGAGAGGGAAAGATAATAGAATGGGAAGATGACAAGAATTTATTTTGGACTGCAGGTTAGAGACTGCCTTCCCTGTCAAGGATTGATATCAGAGTGTAGGCAAAGAGAAAGAAACGAGGTTCTTTAATGAAAGACCAGCAGTGGTAGAGTTTTTAGTAGAATCTAGAAGAGAAGCTGCCATTAAAAAAGGAATAATTAGTAGAGAATATAAATATTGCATAATAACTATCAGAATCAGTAAGAGGAGGTTAGAAAGGATTGGGAAAAAAGATTGGATAAGCAATTCACAAAGAAACAATGGGAGGATATATGTATGTCTCCCAAATACGCAACAAAATTTAGGATTTTTGCTTGGAAATGTTTACATAGATATTTTTTATAGCCCAAGTAGACTCCAAATATTTTTTCCTCAGGTACATAGCAAATGTTGGAGGTGTGATGGGGAAGAAAGAGGTAATTGAGAACATATTTTCTGGGAGTGCAGTGAGTTGGCAGACTTTAAGGATTCCCTGTGGGATACACTGTCGGAGATGCCAGGTGGACAGATTGGTGTGACGCGGTAGATGATTTTTCTGAGCTATGATACAGAATCGGAATTGCATTGACATGGTAAGGCCTTGCTGTGTCTAATTATGGTGGCTGTCAAAAAAGCAATTGCTAGAAAATGGAAATCAAAGTCTAAACCCACTATATTGGAAGTAGTGAATATAGTAACACAGTAAAACAACTAGAATTGAGATCTTTAGGAAAAGGTAGGAGCAAACTACATAGAAAAAAAATGGAATTGTGGGAACAATACAGACAGGGGAGGAATGAGGTTTAAAAGAAGGCAGGAGTTAAATGAGCTATGTAATGTTTGACTGAAAACGATTGGGTAGATTATAAGTGATGTATAATGCCCGCAGCTGGGATTGTGTCAGTATAGTTTGTGATATAAAATACTTGCAACTGGGATTGTGTCGGTGTGGTTTGTTTTCGTTTATATAAATGTATGATTGCTTGGGTCTACTTTACATGGTAGACCATATGACCGAGACCATATGATCGACATTCGAAATGTCGACCACGTAATTAAAAAAAAAAAACACAACAATAACTTACTTTCACACTTCTAAAAATGGGGCTATGCCTCCCTGCACCCCCCCATGGGGGGGCTCCACCCCCCCGACACCAACCGTAACTTAAATATACCAACTCCGAGATCGCACTACATTGCGGAAGATGGAAATCTTTCCATTCCGCACTGTACTGAGATGCCAGTTCCGCATGGTCGACATTTTGAATGTCGATCATATGGTCTCGGCTCTATGGTCTTCAACATTCTGAAATGTCGACCATGTGAAGGGGACCCAATTGCTTATATCATAATTGATGGTTTAACAAAGATGCTTCTTGTTTTAAAAAAGGGATAGGAATTGAATAACTGATCCACGGTGGTGTAGCGGTAGCGTTGTTGCCTCACAGCAAGAGGTTCTCCTGTTCAATTCTCGGCTGGAGTGCCTTCTGTGTGGAGTCTGCATCTCCTCCCCACTGTCGAGTGGCATTCGAAAGACATGCGTGAATGGGCATGCCTTCGTTGAAGGCTGGGCATCGGGCTGGCAACTCAGCACCATAAAAATCTATTGCCAATCATTAGCGGACCAGAGTTCCGCTGTGGCGACCCCTAACCAGGAAAAGCCGAAAAGACAAACAACAACATGTAATGTTGCTTAGGCTATATGATGTATACCAATATATGTGAAGTATAATGTTTCTTAATTTTAACTTGTTAGTACAGTTTGATTACATTTATATAAATGTAAATGTGCCTACATCACAAGTAATAATTTAATAAAAGTGTTTAAAAAAATACTTCTTCCAGGCGGAAAAAAATGGTGTATAACCAGTCTGCAGGAAAGTCTCCAAGAATAGATGGTATGCCTGTGGAAGTTTGGAAGGTAGGGGAGAAGAAAGTGATAAAGATCTGGTCATTTTGTAGCAGTATTTTAAAAGGAGGGGAAAGTTATGGTGGCTGCAATACTTAAAGACAGTAAACACCCATCAGATCCAGCTTCATATAGGCCCATTTCAGTTTTAAACAATGATTATAAAGTGTTTGTCTATAATGGTTAAAAGAATTGCAAAAGTGTTGCCTGTTGCCGGTTGCCATAACTGGTAGAAATGGATTGATATGGATAAGTGTGGTTTTGTGGAGGGAAAGCAAACATTTGCCAACATTAATTGAACAACGCTTATATAGGGGGTAGCAGAATATAAGAAAATACTGCTGTTGTTGATGGATCTTGATACAGAGAAAGCATTTGAGATAGTAAGCCTGAATTTTATGAGTAGGGCAATGGAAGCATTTAAATTTTGTGAAACAATAACAAAGTTAATCAGGAGGATTTATGAGATATTGGAGGCAAAAATCAAAAAGGGAGAGTTCCAGTAAGTTTGGCATAATGGTTAAGGTGCTTGCCTTATAAACACAAGGTGCAGGGTTTGATTCTCAAATGAGATAATTGGCTAGGCTGAAAATGGCTCACAAGGGCAGTTAGCCTAGTAGTATTCTATGAACCTAAATGTGTTTTAAACTCAGCCTCTCTACAGGCTATGTACCCATAGAGTGGTGCACAGCAACAGTTATCCCGCTCCACAAAGGTGGAGCCACAACAGGCCTCGGGAACTATCGCCCTATAAGCCTGACTAGCCTGGTCTGCAAGGCTATGGAATGCATCATCATGGAATTCATTAACAGAGACATTGGGAACCTCCAAACCGTGGACCCTACCCATTTTGGCTTTGTTAAGGGCAGATCATGCCTCCTAAACCTGGTGGACTTCTTTGAGACTGTTACAAGGCATTAGACGAGGGAAAGGAGGTCCACACAGCCTACCTATACCTCACAAAGGCTTTCGACACCATTCCCCATTCTAGTATTATAGACAAGCTCACCAGCTTGAACATAAACCTCTACGTCACGAGATGGGTTGCCATCTGGCTCATGGATAGAACCCACATGGTGAGAGTTGCAGGCTCTACGTCCGACTCTAAACCAGTTACAAGTGGCGTCCCCCAGGGCTCAGTCCTAAGACCCCTCCTGTTTGATATATACTTCTCAGAGGTACAGGCAAGCATAGGAGGACGATGGCTGACTAAGTTCGCAGACGACTGCAAACTAGGGGCCATAATTGATTCAACGGCTGATACAGACACGCTCCAGATGGGTCTCACTGAGACAGATACCTAGTATCAAAATCATGGCCTCAAGCTAAATGCCAAAAAGTGCATAGTCATCCCCTTTTGAAAAAACAAAGTACCCGTGAACCACCACATAGGTGGTAGTCCCCTAAATACAGAAAATGTAATAAGGGATCTGGGGACCCAAGTAGATAGTAATCTCTCCTTTGATAATCATATTGCCAAGGTGGTTAGTAAATCCTTCTATGTGGCCCACCTAATCACAAAAGGGTTTGCATTTAGAACAAAAGAGGTTATTGTGCCTCCCTACTCATCACTCATTAGACCCATCATAGAATACAACGCCCCATTTGGGATGTACCTTACAAGACACCTGCAAAAGCTGGAAAGGCCACAAAAGTGCCTCACCAAGAGGATTACTGGCCTCAAACAGATGCCCTATGCAGCCCGACTCAAGAAACTCCAGCTGTACTCGGTTGCATACCGCTTACTCAGTGGTGATCTCTGCCTGACATACAAGGCCATGTCCAACGCAGAATTGATGGACATGCTCCACCTAAAAAAAAAACAAATCCCGGAGAGCCACACGCTCTAGAGATATAAACCTTACCACAACGATAAATAGGACATGCTGAAGGGATGGATTCTTATCCCAGAGACTCCCCATGCTTTGGAACAGGATTCCAATATACATCAGGCAGAACCCCTCACTAACACTCTTCAAGAGAAACCTTGACGGGTGGATGGGAAACAGAAAATTTACCCTGGGGATCACTGCAGTGGCTCTGCTGGACAGTGGCGCAGGGAACTAATGGCTCTGCTGGACAGTGGTGCAGGGAACTAATGGCTCTGTTGGACAGAGGCACAGGGAACTAATCTAAGGGGGTGGCAAAAGCCAACACATTCTGGCTAGGCTTATAAATGCCCTTGGGCAGATAGCCTAGTACTTACCTATGAATCTACCTATAAATTCTATCTGAACAGAGGAACCAGGCAAGGTTGTCCTCTTTACCCCCTTTGTTATTTGCTTTACATTTAATACCATTGGTAAAGAAAGTATGGAATTCAGAAGTTAAAGGATATAATTAGTATGGTATTCAAGGAAAAGTTGGCTTTATTTGTAGATGGTATTATTTTGTACCTGATAAAACCTGAAAAGGACATCTCAATGTTGTGGAATATTCTGAGACATTTTCAATTTTTTTTTCAGTATATAAAATTAAAGAAGGTAAAACAAAGGCTATAGATGTAAACAGCATACCCACATATGAATTGGTTCAGCAATACCCATATTTATGGGGGCATGATAAAATGTATTAAGGAGTATGAATTTAAAAAGATTCTGTTATGACAGCTTATATGCAAGGCCATGGAAAAATTATCTTGGAAATGATCAACAAAGACATGGGAGTCCTTCAGACACTGGAGCTGTTCCAGTTTGGCTTTGTCAAAGGAAAGTCATGCCTACTGAATCTAATGGAATTCTTTTAGAAGGTCACCAATGCAGTGGATGATGGTAAAAAAGTGCATACTGCCTACTTTGACCTGCCTAAGGCATTTGATACAATACCTCAGTCATTGTTAACAAACCTTTGGAATTATGTATAACCCCCTATATTACATGCTGGATAGCCAGCTGTTTAAAGATAGTACCTAGAAAGTTAGGATTAGTGAGACCACTTCACAAAGAGGCAGTTCATTAGTGAATTCACTAGTGGAGTCCCTTAGGGCTTCATGCTGCACTGCTCCTCTTTGTCATCTACTTATTTGTAGTCAAGGCCAATGTGAAAGGCCTTTGACTAATCAAGTTCGCAGATGACTGCAAACTGGGAGTAGTTATTGAATCATCTTACAAGAGGATCTAACACAGGCAAATGACTGGTGTAAAAGCTATGGCTTAAAGCTCTATGTCAGGAAATGCATTATGGTATCTTTTGGGAAGTTGGCCACCCCAGGAGACTATGTAATTGATAAAACCCTAAGAGTAGACTCACTAATCAGGAATCTGGGAATACATATAGAAAGTAACCTGGTCTTCGACCAACATGTGTGCAAGGTAGTAAGGAAATCCTTCTATGTTGCTCAACTTGTAGGTAAGGATATGGCATCTAAGTCCAGGGAATTCATTGTACCACTATACTCGGCCCTCATTAGACCTGTCATGGAGTATAATGCCCCTTGTGGTATGCACATAACCAGACACATGCAGCAACTGGAATATCCACAAAGGTTCCTTACAGAAAAATGCAGGGCATAAACACAGTGTTATACGCTGATCCCCTCAAAGTCCTATCTCTGTACTCAGTCTCCTACAGACTACTGAGAGGTGAGCTATGCTTGGCATACAAGGTATTCCTGGACCATGCTGTTATAAATCTTTTGCACATCTGTGAAACAGGCACCTTCAGAACTTGTAGATCAACATAAATAGGACATGTTGGAGAGACAGATATGTGTCTCACTGATTCCCATTGTCTGGCATAGGTTCCCCATCCATGTGAAACAAAGTCCCTCCCTAATTCTATTTAAGCGTAACTTGGACCATTAGATGGGAAACTGAAAATTCACTTCTGGTCTGGTACCTATGTCTCTAATGGACAAAGCAATCAGTAACTCATGTCATAACCAACATGCACTTCCCTATATAAACGTCTTAAACATATAATTTGTGAGACATGTTCATGTTGCATGGGTAGGCTTATGAAGGCCCTAGTGATCATTAGTCTAATATACACTTATGAACCTATGTATTTTTTTCTTTGTCTTTTGTCTTGTTCATGTGCAATTGTTGTGTTTGTTCTTATGGCATAGGAATGCATGACTTTTATCTTTTTGAATATAAAAGAACAGGAAATGTCTTTTGAAATTTGTTGAATCTCCAGACTTGCTGATTTCTCTTAGGAACGTAGCAAAAGGCCGAAAGACCAGAACTTGTCTTTTAATGCATAATTTCTGTAGGACCTAATGATTTGCATAGAAGTAAGATAACAGACTGGAGTCAAAGGAGAAGAAGCAGACATATATTTGTATTATCAAATTCTATTGCTACATAACAGCAGCGATTAAACATTTGTTCATGAGGAATGTTGCTATGACAGTTAACAGAACTGGTCTATTTTCTTTTCACTAGGACAGCAACAGGAAAATTATGTCATGTGGTGAACACTGTGGGCTGGGGAAAAACACTGTATAGAACTTTATGCCATGGTATGTTGGGGAGGGGAAGAGTTGGTCTTTTTGTGGTGAACAGTGAACACATCCCTGAAAATTATTTTTTTTACTTTATCTGAATGACAGTTTAGGATAATATTTCTGCAGTAAGAGAAAGCCAGGGGACTTAGATATCTGGAGTTTAGGTGTTACTGTACATATTCTGTGTATTTTATTGCATTTTATTGTATTTCTTTGTAGGTATTAACCTACTTAGATTTTAATCTGTTTTAAATCATTTTCTTTATTAGTTAATTAAAAGTTAATTTATTCACCTTTAAGCTCTCGTGGCAGGCATCCCTTATTAATTATAAGAGTACTTATTAATTTTTTATCTGAGAAGAAGGTAGTGATTATTTGCACTGCTGGCATATGCTTTTCATTAGACTGCTTAGGGCTGCTACCAGCAAAAAATATTAATATGTATGACTTAATATAAGAGCAGCAGGGAACTGGAAGTCACTAGGTATTCCAGGGTGGTATCAGTACTGTCATGCCAGGATGAAAATTGTGGGGAATTAGAGAATTCTACTAGCTTTCCCTTGGAATTGTGTGTGTGTGTGTGTGTGTGTGTGTGTGTGTGTGTGTGTGTGTGTGTGTGTGTGTGTGTGTGTGTGTGTGTGAAGCAGTTACTGTGGGTAAATGGACAGTGGAAGACATTGGTTGACAGAGAGAGAATGGTGAGGCAGTGGCCTGGGAGTGCTTACAAACAACTGTGCTCTGTAAGTGGTCCATGTGCAGTCCAGTCCCTGGGTGTGGATACAAGTCCATACCCAGGACAGCAGTACATGTTCCCTTTATGCTGTATTGACAAAGGTTGTATCTTATAAGTTAGTTATTGAAACAAACTTGTGTGCACTTTCTTGTTGTTATTTCATCCTTGTTTGGCAATGATGGGCTCAGACCACATCGGTTGTCAGCCTTCTTTACATTACAGTAAATGGTATCTTGCCATCTGGTTATCATAGTATTAGCAGCAGTATCACCAGCCCATAACATTGGTAACAGTGGTGTTATTAAAAGTGTGTGTGTTTTAACCCTTGCAGCCACAAGGTATAATGTGCAGAGGTTTGCTTGTGCACTACAATTATTTTATTTTTTATTCAGCTTAGCATAGGAAGCTGTTCTGACAGCTATGCAAAAACATTAGTGGTACAACTGGCAAATGAATGCAAAGCAAAAGGATTGTGACAGGCTAATATATCCATAAAGGAGTTGGTGACAGCTTTATGCTCAATGCATAGGTTCCTCGGTTGTTAATAGGCTAATGACCACTAGGGCCTTTATAAGCCTAGCCTTGCGCTCCAACCCAATTTGACCCTGAGTACCTTGGGCATCTGTTAGGAGGTGGGTATATTATTAAGGGGGTAGCTAAGGGATTTGTGGGGGGTCAGATGTTAATTGAAAAACATTTTACTAATTACATTTTATATCCATCAGAGACTAAAGCATATTAATACAGTACAAAGTGTGGCTATATGATGGTTATATAAAATAATATGGATTTACTCTACTGATATTAGTAAGTTTGATAAATGTGGCTGTTATAATGTAGCAGATGTAATTACCTTTAGCTTTCTGTAAGATCCACAAGTAACTTTTGAGGTAATGAAGACATGGTTTAGCAGATATTACACCCTGAATCTGACTTCTTCTATCTCTCAGGTTCTTCTTGTCTGTGTCTCTCTCACACATACACTAACAGCTTAAATAATAATTTATAAAAGTTATAATACTGCTTTCATCTTTAAAAGAAGACTTTAAATTAGCAATAAATCCATTGGAGTAACTTGTTATAGAGTTATAGTCAAAATTGAAAATTATGTTTCCTAAATTTTCTATTTTATAAGAACTTAAAATAATTTCAACAGGTACTCTACATTGATATAATATACTGTAATATAATATAATATAATATGTTTCATAGGTGTATACTAGGCTAACGACCACTAGGGGCCCTTAAAACCCTAACCATGCAAACCAAGTGTGACCCAGAAATTTGATTTATATTTGATTTACAGGAGGTGATTTACTGACTACCTCTGTCCATCAAAGACATAAAGGCCAGACCAATGGTGAATTTCCAATTACCCATCCATTGGTCCAAGTTGCACTTAAGTAGGGATAGGGAGGAACTCTGCTTCACATGGATGGGGAGCCTGTTCCAGAGAATGGGAATTCTCTGAGAAACATGTCTGTCTTTCCAACATGTCCAGTTTATGTTGCAAGTAAAATTTAGGTATTTTAATCTAGTAGTTCTGATGCTGTTTTGCAGATGTGAAAAAGATTCATCAAAACAGGGTGCAGGGGTGCCTATCACATCTGACAAGTCCATATGATACCGAGTAAAAATACAGGGCTTTGAGGTGATCAGTATAGGACATTGTGTTTACTCCCTGTATTCTTTCTGTAAGGAACCTTTGTGGATGCCCCAGTTGCTGCATGTATCTGGTCAGGTACATACCGAAGGTGGAATTATACTCTTTGATGGGCCTGATGAGGGCTGAGTACTGTGGTGAACACTGTGCAAGAAACAAACAAAGGACAGTCAGTTTCATCTCAAGAGGACTTTATAGACCAACTGAAATTATACAGCCTGGCAGTAGAAATTAGGCATATGGAACTCAGGACAGCTGAGGGGGTGCAGCTTCTGAAGGTGCAGGGAAATTAGGCAAATGCAGACCAGAGACAGAGAAATGCAACTTGAGCAGAAAAAAATGATCATCCCACACTGCAGACATTTAAGTCATGAGGAGGGGGAAAATCACACCTAAGAACCCTAGGTCAGTAC
This sequence comes from Protopterus annectens, assembly GCF_019279795.1. NCBI lineage: Eukaryota > Metazoa > Chordata > Ceratodontiformes > Protopteridae > Protopterus > Protopterus annectens. Next base: position 1,565,724,595 of record NC_056729.1, on the reverse strand, counting down.
TTATTCCTCAATACAATGACAGGGATGCTTTGAAAAGGTATGTTAGGGCGTTTTTAAAGCTGCATTTCTTTTGTTGAAGATAAAGTTAGAATTGTTAACAATCATGAATATATAGGAGATAGTAAAACAATAAACACATGTTTCTCAACATTGAAACAAAAAACAGAAAACTAGCAACTATTGGGATATCCGATTAATGATCATGAAGTTTTGTATCTGGTGAAAAGTCAAGCTGAGTATAAGATATTTCTTACATGTTGGCATATAAAGTTATTAACATGGTCTTAAGACAGCAATTTCTGGCATTTACACTCTTTAGCTCAATCAGTTTTATTATGCTGGATAGAACCCAGGATGCTTTTAGGGTTGGAGAGGTTGGGAACGTCAAATATTTTTAACAACTGCAAATATCCCTAAATAGTTCCTAACCTAGTGACAGTATCAGAACACGTAGATGTTGTCTGTTTAGGGGAGGCACAACTTCAGTGATTATTTGCTTTAGAATCTCATTGAAACTGGCTACTTGGGGTTAGATGCCATCTACAAAGCAACCTCAGTAGATCTCTATATCTTGACCATCTGTTGAGCTGAAAGAAAGTTTCTGAGACTCTAGTCGATTCAGCTTCTGTTAATACCATTCTTTCCTGCTTATGCTACCTACATTCTTCTCTACATTTTAATGCCATTGCCTTAGTTTCCAGTAGCCCCATGCTAGCGCTGCATTTCCTGATGCTGGAACATTTATCCCGAGAGATCCTTTTGTTTTTCCTGCCATGTACCTTAACACTTATCTGCCATATATGAATGATCTATCTGTACACATGCCAAGCTTGTTCACACATGTTATATTTCAGTCTTAATTCCTGAAAGGACTTTGGTCATTATTGGTTTTGGTCCTCAGTTGTTCCCACTCAATTATTCCCAATCCCTTATTCCCTTACTTATCCAGGACTTCCGGGAATGACTTTCTGTATTCCTTAGTGCATGCACATGGTGCCAGGTTATATTTGGGGGTCCTTATCCCCAATCCCCTATCCTCAAATGTTACATTCCCTTATGAAGATCTAATATTAATTCCTGAGGTTCATAGGTGTTGAATAACAGCCACAAGTCCTTTTTAAACCTAGCCATGCATTTCTAACAAGTTCTGGTACCCTTGATAAATGTAAGCAGTGGCTTGGAAGATGAAGCATATACAAGCAGTGGCCAGGAAGATAAACCATTTACATGCTGCCTGCATCCATTAGAGACATAGGTGCCAAACCAGGGATAAATTTCCTGTTCCACATCTAGCTGCCCAAGTTGCACTTGAATTGGTTTGGGGAGGATCTCTGTTTCACGTGGATGGGTAGTCTGTTCCAGAGAAGAGGTAGTCTTTGGGATACATATCTGTCTGTCCAGCATGTCCACTTTATATCACAAGCAAGGTTTAAGTCTTTAGAATGGGTAATTTTGGTGCTTTTTGTTTTGCAAATATGCAGGAGGTCTGTTTGGGTGGAGTCTGACAATGCCTTATATGTCAGGCATAGATCTCCCTTCAACAGCCTGTAGGAGATAGAATGCAGGGATAGGGCTTTGAAGCAGTCCTTTAGGGTGCCTCCAAGTGGTCTGCCAGGAGCTCAAGTAAAGTTCCATATAAAAGGCAGTTAGAGCACCAAAAAGCTTCAGACTGTTCTTGCCGCTGACGTTTGCTCCCTCTGCAGTTGGTTGGTGCACCTTCAGGGCTGAGAAGGTAAGTTCTGTTCCATTAAATCATTTTTTGAAGAAAATCTTTGTTTCACTGAGAACTTATTTACCTGAAATATTTTTATTTCTGTTTCCCCACTGACTGTTAATAGGAAAAGAAAAATACGTCCCCTCTATTCAGTCTCTGATTCCCAGTCAGAACTGCAGGGGCAGGAAGGAGAGTGGCTAAATATTCTTTTGCTGAGTAGTGTTTCTTCCAGTTTCCCTTTCATTCAGTTTTCTTTTTTGTAACTATACCAAAGTAAAATACTTGTTTCAGTGGAAACATTTTGAAATCACTATCTCCCAGGAGTTGTTTAATGACTTGTTACAGATAGTTTTTTCCTCATCTTGAAGTTGTCTCTCCTGTTTTATCAGCTCAAGAGGATGTTTCTTTGACATCTTGTTGTATGTGTAACAGTCAACTGTATGCCCGTAAAAAGTGTGGTAGGTTATATGAAGACTTAACTGACAGGCTCTTACTTAAAGAATTAAAATTTTGTTTTGAGAACTCAAGAAAGTTAATTGTCAACCTTCCTTCTTTTGAAATTAAATTTCATTAAACACCTTACTGTGTCTGTTTCTTTAAAGTGGTCTTGTGTTTCTGCTAATTCTGTATCCAGAGTTGCTGCTTATATTCAGTTATAACAAATATTGCTTGGATATGTTCTCAAACATTTCTATAAGATATTCCATAAGATGTTAAAGTTGTTCTCTTTGGACCTTTTGCTGCTGTCGTCTTAAACATTTGTAGGAATATTGTATATATTGTATAGTTTTTCCTTATCTTGCAACTCTCTTTGTCACAAAATTAAAAAAAAAACTTTCCTTTTTTTAGGACTTTTTTTCAAGAATATAGCTAGCAGCCCTAGTTGGGATCAAAAAGTTTGTTAAAAAAAAAAAAACAGGAAGAAAACAATGGCATGGAGGCTCTAAGAATACAGGCAGAGCCTCCCAGTGTCAGGGACACTCAAAAAGGTCTATAAGACTAATTGCCTCTTGTAATTCCCCCTCCCACCCCGGCAATCCCTTTAATCTATCCTTCAGTTAGGCATTCACCTTCCTCAGTGGCATCATGTTTTATCATTCATATAGTTCTAAGAATATTCCTACTTCAATATATATGGTAATGAGTCCCCTCCTCTTTTGCAGGGGATCCCTCCTCATCCTGTGAGCCAAACTTTCTTCTTTATTCCACTGTTTCATTGGGTCATAGTACTTGTGTCCATAGCTCTTAACTCTCCTCAGAATGTCTGCACTTTTGCTTCATATTTATGGTCTTTTTTACATAAATTTGTGGTTTTCTGACAAATCATTGAGGACTGAAGTCACTAAATAATGACAAACATTTAAGTTTCAGACTTTATATCCTTCAGAAAATGTATGCTAACACAGCACCTTTTATTTTAACAACTTTCTAAGTTTATAAGAGCAATATTTAAGATGTGTCCCTATTTTTGGGCCCTTGTCCCCCACTATTTTTGGCTTTCTCCAGATTTTTTGTGTTAAGAGGTTGAGAGGTGTGATTTTGCCTCCCAAGTTTGAGAGGCAAAAATTTTTTTTCAAGAATCTTCAGGTGCCAAAGAAAGAAAGAAGGAAACTTGGAAAACAGTCCTAGACATTCCCTTATTACTTTGGTTACCGTCTTCTGTTTCAGGGTAACCATCACCATCCATCTACATCTATTTTTTTCCCATTTGTACACATAGGGTCAGGGTGTCACTTCAACAGTGGCCATCACCTAGAGCCAATTTAAAAGGTGACTATCATCTCATTCCAAATTGCATGTTTTTGCGCAAGATTTCCTCTCTGGCAATCCTTTGCACCAAGGGTATTTACAAAGTGTCTGGCCCAAGTGATTGCTTACTGCAGACTGCAAGGCATTCATATCAGTCCATTTTTGAAGAATGCTACTGTCTGCAGACTTTTTCCCAAGTGTTAGTTTTCTATGACATGTGTCAAGGAGCTGCTTTTAAATCTGGGATTTCAGGTGAACTTTCTGAAATAATCTTTCTTTCCTTCCTTCCCACAAATTATTTTTTTTCTAGGAAATTTTTGAAAGCATCATTAGGAAGGGAATCTTGCTTTGGATGATATAGAAGTGCACAAAGAGATCTTCTCGATCTTTTCCAGTCAAACAATGTCTTCTACATAGGAATATCTCAGGATTCTTTGTTTTATGTCCTCTGTGATTATTGTGATCCCAAGAAAAACTTTACATGAAAAAAAATTCCAGTGGTACTTCTGGTCAGCCAGGCCTCAACATCAGCACCCTTTAATCCTTTTAGATTCCAGAATTAAGATATGTAAGAAGAAGAGAAGTACAGTGATAGATGGAACAAGTATCTTTTGATCCAGGTCTCCCCTTCTCCCTTCCACAGCCTTGTCAGTCTGTCATAATTAGTGCTTCAGATGTTGTTTTGGAGGACTATATCAAAAGGGTTAAAAGTGAAAAGTCTTTGTAACAAGAAGAACAGACAAAAGCACATAAATTTCAAAGAGATACTGGAAGAAGTTAATGTTCTTTAGGCCTTAAATGATCTCTGGTTCCCGAGACATCTGCAGGTTAGTGCATTACCTTTCAGAATTGTCACGATTGCCTGAGTGGTTGCATCTGAGGTCATTTGACTCTTCAGACTTCATACATTCAGTCAGAGTAAGCCATTATAGCAGACAAGCTAATTAGGACTGCACAAAATGTCATCAAAGAGAACTGCTACCAGGGGTCTTCCAAAAATGGACCTAACAGTGGGGAACACCTTAAATAGTTCAGTTTGCCTGCTTTGTAAAATTTCTGCTACAGGAGTCCATGCAACAGGCCTGGACTGCAGATGCATGCTCATTCCCAAGTATGGGAATGTTCTTTTATGCCTTTTCACTGTATTCACAGATACCAAGCATTCTTCTAAAATTCCAGAAGGACTCCCCATAGATAGTGGTGGTGACTTCCTTTTGGCCCGGTTATCTGTAGTTCTGCTATAATTTGATATGGGCCAAGGGCAGTTACCACAAATTAACCACTTTCTGGATTTATCCACACAAGACAGGGGTTGTTTGAAAAACCCCAACGTGTATTTACTTCAATTGACTGCCTGCAGTATACGTTTTGAGACATTTTAGACACCTCTTTTTCTGACAATGTGCAGCAGGTACTAAAGGAGGCAAATTACCTGCTACAAGAAAATTAGATACGGGTAAATGGAGAAAATTTTCTTATTGGTGCCTTACTATAAACCAAGGTCTTTTAGGCATGGTTGCCTCTGATTCTATATTATTTGTGGGAGCTATTGTCCTCTAGTCAGTCTTACTCTTCTGTCAAGATGTTCTTCGTGTTTCACTGTTGCAGTCATCACATTTGGGTTATCTGCTTGCAGTAGCCCTCAGTCAGCCTGATTATCAAAGTCTTGGGTCCTGCGTCGGTTGCTGTCTCATCTTCCATGATGTCAGGTAGTCAGTATATAAAGCATGCAGCCCACGCCATTACACCAGCCTTTCTTGCCATGTGGTGCCCGAAGCAGAAGCAGTTCGCAAGTGCTGGTCGGCTGACTCCTGAAATTTTCGTTTTCGAGTTAAAGAACTGAAGTCTTCAACTACAGCTAAGTACCCCATTGGGGAAACTTTTTCTTGCTCTAAACTGATGTCAGTAAAAGTCAATAATTGTATTTCTTGTGGAAAGCAAATACCTCACAAAGATTTTCATTCGTACTGTATTCCTTGCCTAGGCCCTGACCAAGACGTACCTCGCTGTCAGTTTTATGCCTTATTTAAGCAACAAACTGTTAATCGACGGTATATTTACGCTTCTAAATATTTTGGGACTCAGTTCAATTATCCAGATATGTCTTCGGTAAGCCATCCGACTACCGACATTCCAAAAAAACGCAAAGATAAAGACAGAGACAGGCCGCCTAGGTCCAAAGCTGCTGACGACGTTTCTCCTAAGCCAGTTGCCAGTTCGTCAGTACTCAGTGAGGCACTTTCGCAGCCCCTGATACCCGCTACTTCAAATTCACAGGCCTCTACTGAGACCCAGTCGGACTCCGGTATGCCGCGAGATGCTTCAACTGTGGAACCTGCGGATGTCTCTACCTTGGATGGGTCCGGGGCCGCTGTGCAGGCACCGGCTTCTGGGGGTGTATTCAGGCCTACTGACTTGCATATTAAACTGACGCCATCTTCTTCTTCAAGGCCTAAAACTCGAACTATGCCTAGAAAACCGACGCCCAGACCGCATGGTCAGGTCTCTATGCCTAAAAAACAGATGATAAGAATGGCTGAAGACCTTATTACTTTAATCAGGGTAAGCCAACATTCCCCCTCTAAGAGACCTAGGACTGAATTTCCTTATGATACTTCTGACCAGGATTCTGAAATTTCTGTTTCCTCTGATGACCAGGATTTACTCCTATCTACCTATGAGGATTCTGATGCAGAGGACTCTATTCCCTCTGGTTCCCCTCCAGAGGATTTCTCTTTTGGTGAAACCCTGCATACTCTTAGGGAGGACTTTCGCTGGGAAAGCCAGGATTACTCTGATTCTAAAAAGAGGCTTAGGGATTTCTTACTCCTGCCCCAGCACAGGCCTTTAGCTATCCCTCCTATACTAGACATTGTTGATGATGGCTTTTCTGAATTTAGCTTGACCCCTGACTCTTTATCTCCTGCTCCCAGAAAACCTGATAAATATTACAGGGTTCCTGACTCTCACAAGTTCATTTTTAAAAATCCTACTGCAGATCCTGAGACCATTTCACAGGGATCCAAGGGCATTAAGGCTACTACTGCCAAAAATCCTAACCCGTCTGATAGAGACTCCAGGGCGCTGGATAGATGGGGTAAGAAAGCATACACTTTTGCAACTTTGGCCATTTGGGCCTTAAACTGCTAGTTTCATATGTTAAAGTATCAGCAGCATATTATTGGATTGCTTAAACAGAAAATGATGTTGATTCCTGATTGTGCTGAAAATAAGGATTTACAGGATTTAATGCATTCTGCTGAACAGGTTGGAAAGCATACTTTGCAATGTGGTTTTGATTCATTAGAGGCATCTTGCAGGGCTGCTGTCATTGGGTCTGTACTTAGAAGGCATGCTTGGCTTAAGGAGCAATCTTTGCCAGATCATGTTAAAGCTAAATTGCTGGATGCTCCCTTAAATCAGGACCGCCTGTTTGGCAACAAAGCAGAAGAAGTTCTTAAAAAGATGGAGGAAAAAAGCTAAATCTATGCAAACTGTTAAAGATTCCCTACAAGTACAGCCTCCAAGATTTAGTAGGCATTGGCCGTCTAAGAAATGGTCTTTTCCTGCCTCTTCCAGGCGTTCTCAGTCAAACCCAGAACCAGCAGAACACCCAGGCTTCAGTCCCAGGGTACGCACAGGGCTAAGTAGTGGGGGGCTCCCACTTCCAAATCCGGAAGTAGTAAGACTCCCCCTATGGTAAACTGTCTCAATGACTTAACTTTAAAACTTCCAAGCACTTCTCAACTGACTGCTCCTTTAGGTGAAAGATTGCTCTGCAGGTAAAAACTGGTAACTCATTACCCAGGACAAATGGGTTTTAAATATAGTTTCCCAAGGATACAGATTTCACTTCCACACGTTACCAACCCCAGACGGTTGGCCAGATCTACCCCCAAATCAGTGGGCAGAGGCTCAAAAGCAAGTACTCTCTCTCTCTTAAGCATAAAGGCTATTCAAACTGTACCAGAAGAGGAAAAGGGACAAGGATTCTACTCAAGACTTTTCCTGGTACCCAAAAAAGACAACTCATGGCATCCTATCCTGGACCTTTCTATATTAAACACCTTTTTGGTGATTCCAAAATTCAAGATGCTAACTATTCACTAGTTACTTCCTATGCTAGGCAAAGATGCCTGGTTGGCAACACTGGATTTAAAGGAAGCCTACCTGCACATCCCAATCAGGGAATCTTGCAGAAGATACCTATGCTTCAAAGCAGGCTACATGCACTGTCAGTTCTCTGCACTGCCCTTTGGCTTATCTACTGCGCCCAGGGTATTCACAAAGTGCCTAGCTCCAGTCATTGCATTTTGCAAGCAAAGAAATATTCAAATATACCCATACCTGGACGATTGTCTAATTCAGGCAGAAAGCTAGGACATACTTCTGAATCTTCTGGCATTTGTACAAAAGGTGCTAACTTGTCTGGGGTACACCATAAACGAAAAAAAAATATCACATCTGGTACCCTGTCAACAAATTATATTCCTGGGAGCAAGCTTGAACACAACTTCCCAGATGGCTTTCCTCATGCCAGAGAAACAAATTCATTTGACAATTTACTTCAAACTAATGGCCACAAAAGCCCTGCTATCTGCAAGGCAAATACTGCAAGCCTTGGGGTTCATGGCCTCCTGCATTCTACTAATTCCATATGCAAAACTGCGTGTGAGGAAACTACAGTGGTATCTAAAAAGCCTATGGAGTCAACAGTCTCAAGATCTAGAAGCAATGATCCCTATCATACCTTGCCTACAGTTAGAGTTCCTCTGGTGGGCAGAGGCCTGACACCAAAACAAGAGACTACCATTCACTCTACCCCCTTCCGCCCAAACCCTAACAGATGCATCAGACTATGCATGGGGGAGCTCACCTGGCAGGGAAGTGCATTCAGGGCAAATGGAACCCAAACCAAATGCACCTGCATATCAATCAAAAAGAAATGTTAGCTGTACAGAATGCTCTGACAGCCTTCAAGGACCACATTCTTCCAGGACAATTAATGGTAAGGATGGACAACACCACTGTTATGTGGTACATAAACAAGCAGGGGGGGTGCCCATTCTTACCCCCTCTGCAGACTAGCCATAGCTCTGTGGAACACAGCCTTAAACTACCAAGTGCATCTACAGGCTCAATTCCTGCCAGGAAAACTAACTACACTGGCAGACGAACTCAGCAGAAATCTCATGGACCCACATCAGTGGAAACTGGAACCAAAGCTTTTCAACGTGTTGATAAACAAATGGAGGAGCTCAGATATAGACCTGTTTGCCTCCCCACAGAACTACCAATTGGACAAATTCTGCACAAGGACTCCCCACAAACAAGCTTGGAAAGTGGATGATCTGTCCTTCAGCTGGAAAAATCTATCAGTTTATGCCTTTTCTCCTCTGTCTCTCCTCTCCAAAGTACTACTCCAAGGACGATACTGATTGCACCAGACTGGCCACGCCAACACTGGTACCCCCTCTTGCGCAGTGTGCCACTGCTAGCCCCATGGCACTTGCCTCAGACCCCTACCCTGCTGTCACAGCAGGAGAGGCAGATTCTGCACCCTCAGCTTCAAACCCTGAACCTGGCAGTCTGGCTAATTACCTAATCTCTCCATTACCATCCCTCAGTAAACAAGTGTTGGACGTCATTTTGGAGGCAAGGAGGCCTAGTACTACAAAATCTTATGCTGAAAAATGGGAAAGATTCTGTGCCTGGAACCAAACTCAAGGGATGGGCACAGCAGCGCCCAGCTTACCTCAGATTCTTCAATACGTGACTGAGATGCTTCACAAGGGCCTCTCCTTTTCCTCCATCAAAATTCACGCCTCAGCCATTTCAGCTCATTATAACACAGAACCTCCCCTCTTCTCTCATCCACTGCTCAAGCAGTTCCTCAGAGGGGCCAAAAACCTAAGACCGCCGAGGAGAGCCACAACTCCAGCCTGGGACCTTAACTTTGTACTGGAAAAACTCGCTCTTCCTCCCTTTGAGCCAGCTGCAAGTGCAGAGTTAAAATTTATTTCTTGGAAAACAGCTTTCCTTTTAGCAATTACTTCAGCAAGAAGGGTATCTGAACTACAGGCCCTTATGGCAGTGGAGTCTTTCATCATCTTTCATGCAGACAGGGTGTCCCTCAGGACCAGTCCCTCCTTTATGCCCAAGGTGGTATCCAGTGTGGCTCTTACTCAATCCATTCATTTGCAAACCTTCTTTTCTAATCCACAGAACAAAGGGGAATGGATACTGCATTCCTTAGATGTGCACAGACAACTTAGATTTTACTTGGACAGGACTAAACCTCAAAGGAAATCTGAACAACTGCTGGTGGCATTTGCTGCAGGGGCAGAGGGGAAGGCTATTTCAGAGCAAACCATTTCTAAATGGACAGGCCATTGCATTCATTTCTGCTATAAGCACCATGGAAAACCTATCCCACGGGGGATTAGACCCCATTCAACCAGGGCTGCATCTACCACTACATCCTTTCTCAGAGGTGTACCTACCAGGGACATCCTAGAAGCTGTTACCTGGCATTCTGTACATACTTTCACCAAGCATTACCATTTACCAATTTTTTCTAAATCCAGAGCTGGCTTTGCCGTCTTTGCAGTCTTACAGGGCCTTATAGCCTGTCCTAATGCTATCTAAATTCCTCCTTCCATCCATAGCTTTGGGAATCTACCCAAATGTGATGACTGCAACAGTGAAACACGAATAACATAGTACAGTTGTGTGCACTTACCATAAATATAGATGTTCGAGTGTATTCACTGTTGCAGTCCTGGTTACCTTCCCTCCAGCCCCCTGACTTCTTTTGGCTATCCTCCTATATATCTCCTTTACTATGCTTAAAAGCTTTTTTGGTGTATTTGCTTTTTTGTTGGAGGTGTAACCTTGTATATTTATATTTAATTGCTTCCCATTAGGGGGGCACCTGATATCTGGGGCAAGAAAAACTGATGTAATGGCATTGGCTGCATGCTTTATACCCCTGACTACCTGACATCATGGAAGATGAGACAGCAACCGACGCAGGATCCAAGACTTTGATAATCAGGCCGACTGAGGGCTACTCCAAGCAGATAACCCAAATGTGATGACTGCAGCAGTGAATACACTCTAACATCTACATTTATGGTAAGTGTACACAACTGTATTTTTTATCCTTTGTTCATTTCAGCTTGTCTTCCCTCAGATCGCACCCTACCTACCCTTCTACATGTTTTCAACTCAAGCAGTTTTTGAAAGGGGTTTTACTTTTTTGTATGCCTAGAAAACCAGCAACTCCTGCTTGGGATTTTAACTTTGTGTTTAAAACTTGATACATATTCTTTTGAACCAGCTCATCTGGCTATTTTGAGGTTGTTAATTGGAAAACTTATAAACTGAGATTTGTTCCTTTTGAACCAGCTCATTGGGCTATTTATTTTATTTATTTATTTATTTTATTTACATTTGTTGACCGGGAGAGTCCGACTGGACACAGGTCCGTTTTCAGCGGAGGCCCGGGGAGAAAAGCTCCACATTAAGTATTTGCATTATACAGTTAAAAATCATAGCATTTAAATATAGACATTAGTCCAGTTAAGGACGCAAGACAAGAAGAAAACAGATGTAAAACAGCTGTAGAGCATAGTACAATTTTAAAATATGGTGACATATACTAAACATGGTTAAAATGTAGTTGAGATTCATCAGTGAACAATTGATACAATCTGTTTTTGAGGTACATAACAGCCATTAGCAGTTGTTGGTACAAGAAGTTAGTATTATGTGGTAGGTAGCTGGGAACATGAGTAGCCAAGCTTGCTAAGAGTAGGTTGTTGATAGGGGACTGAGAGAGGTAGTGGGTGGGGGGAGTGAATGGTATTAGAGGGGGGGTTGCAAGGGCATATCTGGCAAGTTTTGAAGTGTGATTTTAGTAAGGATTTAAAGTGGGTGCAAGACGTTACAGAGGTAATTGGGGATGGGAGGGAGTTCCAGAGTTTGGCTATAGTGCAGGAGAATAATGCTTCTCCAGCAGAGTTAATGGCTCTTGTGACCTGTAGGAGGTTTTTGTGGCTGGATCTTAGTGGTCTCATGGTTATGTAGGGTTGGAGTAGATTCTGGAGGGATGGGACTTTTAGTGGCTGGTTTATTAGTTTGAGGGCAAGTGTGAGTTGGTACCATTGAAGGAGGTGGGGGAGCTCTAGCCAGCCCAGTTCTGCTAGTGAGAGACAGTGGTGAGTACGGTAGGAAGCCCCTGTGGCAAATTTGGCGATTTTGTTGTAGCAGGTTTCGAGCTTATTTAGATTGCATTGTCTAAGATTAGTAAATATTGGAGAGGCATAGAGTAGGGTAGAGATAAGATGAGAATTTGCTACTGAAATTTTAGCTGCTTTGGTAAGTAGTTGCTGATTTCTATATAATGCTTCTAGTTTTTTGTGCACTTTTTTAATGGTCATGGAAATGTGAATGTCAAAGTTCAGTTTATTGTCTATTTCTACTCCTAGTAATTTGGTGTGTTCTGTAGGATGGATGGTGGTGTTGTCTTTTGCTGTGATGTTAAAGTGAGAGCTGTCTAGGGTAAGTTTGGTGGGTTGGAAGATTAGTAATTTTGTTTTGTTTGGGTTAAGTATTAGTTGGGCATCGGATAACCAAGTTTCAATCTTTTTGCAGTTCTGGTAGGGAGTGGGCTGTGCAGATGATGGTTGAGTCATCTGCGTATTGTATGAGTGTGCCATGTGTTGTGGCTGAGGCTAGATTATTGGTGAAAATAGAGAAGAGTAGGGGTCCCAGGATGGACCCTTGGTGAACTCCTATGGAAACTGGTAGTTGGGGGGATAGGTTACTATTTGGAAATCTGTATTTCTCTTTGCAGTGACTTCTTCAAGAAGAGTAGGGCTCCTGTGGTGAGTCAACTGTACCTTTTTTCCATATTCACAGGGTTTCTTGAGAACAAATCCTTCTATCATGTCTCAGTGGTTTCAGAGGTTACCTTTATCCAACCTATTATAGTTCCTGTATTCTTTCCAGAACCTTACAATAAGAGAGGAAGAATCCGACTTAGTCTGGATACAGATAGGCAGCTCAGATACTACTTGGACATAATAAAGTCTTTCAGGAAGGTGAATCCCCTATTATTTCCTGTGAAGGTAAAATAAAGGGCAATCCGAGTCAAAGCAGACAATTCATAATGGCTGTCACCTGCTGTTTCTTCTGCTGTTCTCAACATATCTTTGGTAGGATGTAACCCAATGAGCTTGGACTACAGCAACATTGATCAGTTAGAACATTTAGTGTTATGGTAAGTTCCAGTTACACAACTATACTGAACTGCTGGGAAGATCCATGAGGATGAAGGGATGGATGTTTTGGCTAACTGAGGAAATACTTTTCATTCTAAGATTTACTGGCATGAAGAGTGTCTTACTAAAGTTTACTTTGAATAGGGTGTTAAGTAATCATCTGAGAGGAGGGAAAATAGTTTTTTTATGATTTTCAACTCTTGAATGACTGTGAAAATTTGACTGAGGAGCTACGCCGGATGGGAAATATAAATGAGGAACTAACACCTTTGAAGCATGGAGGAAAAACCAAAGATAAGTTCACGTAGTGCCAGATATGTATAACAGCTATTTCCAGCTACTGTCAAGAGTTCCTATGCACAAGGTGCAGGATATTTTACATTGGGATGTACTTCTGCTAATAAAGAAATAAGACCTGCAGTTAACTGAACAAAACTGAGCATAATGCTCAACTGTATCCTTGAAGAAAGATGATGTTTTTTGCGGAGCTGTAACAAGGTCAGGTGGTATCCTGTGTAATGCCCCCATTTGCCCATTTGCCACCTCAGTCTGAAGTTCAGGAAATCCTCATAGTTGAGGACAAAAACATCCCCATGCTAAGTAAACAGCATTTTACTGTATCAATATTGTTGCTATAATGTAATTGTTAAAAAAAGACTCCATACGGTAGTGCAGTGGTTAGCATTGCCACCTCACAGCAGGAGGTCCTCCGGTTCGATCCTCGGCTGGGGTGCCATCTGTGCAGAGTCTGCATGTCCACCCTGTGGTCGCTTGGGTTTCCTCTGGGTGCTCCGGTTTCCTCCCACACTCTAAATTGGCCCTAGGTGTGAGAGTGTGCATGTGTGTGCCTTCTGTGGAAGGTTGGGAGCCGGGCTGGCAACTCGACACCGTAAAACTCCACTGCCAATTATGAGTGGACAGGTGATCCACGGTGGCAACCCCTAACCGGGAAAAGCTGAAAGAAGAAGAAGACTAAGCAAAGAGCTATTATGTGAATGCATAATAGCTTTTTGGTAAAATGCATCAAACACCTTTGTTACGCTGTAGCAAAGATCTGTACTAGCTCCTTGATACAATTCCTAATGTACAAACACTGTCTGATTGTTATTTAAGCTTAAACAAATACTAATTCTGCTATTCTACAATGCCAGTCACACCCCCAACATCTTACATCTGGAAGATCCACCCTTTGCTCCACCCTTGCTACAGCATTTGCTTTCTGATTGTGACACTAACAGACTGCCAGCACCTGGAAAATGGATGCCTATGTTATACACTGAAGTTTATCAGATAAGATTTGTCACTGGAACAAATGTGAGAAAGAGATAAAATGCAATAATTGGTATTGTTAGAACCAGCATTGGTTTTAGAGAGGGCAGATACCTCAGATACAGCATAAATTTCCACATTTCTAACACCTGAATTTTCACCACAACAGGGTACGTTTTATTAATGGTTCATTTAGTAATTAGAAGGAAAGCACAAGCAATTAAAAAGTCTGAGAACTGTAAAAAGTACTTTAGGGGCAATAATATGGTATTTTCAAAGAAGCCAGCCAGTGGTAAAAATTAGCATCTGCTTCAGTTTTTACTGTGAGTGACTGCATGTTCTGTATTTTTGACAGTTTTAAACCAGCTGGAAGAACTGCTGAGTGATATGAAAGCAGATGTAACGCGGTTACCATCCATGTTATCTCGAATACCACCTGTTGCTGCCCGCCTACAGATGTCAGAACGCAGTATTTTAAGTCGACTCACAAATCGGGGAACTGATCCTCCTCCTCCTCAGCAGGTAAGTGCTTAAGTTAAAAGGCTATACTTATGATTTTTTGTTCAGATTCAAAAATGCAACAGCTGAATGAATATAAAGGAATTTTCCATCTTCAGAACAGGAAAATAAATGAACTCGGTTTCTGGCATATCACTGTGAAACTGTATGCAGTTTTGCAAAACAATTTTATGTATATGAAATGACTGATTCTGTAGCATTGCTATACCAAACTAATAATACCAGGATGTTGTAGCTAGTTCTGATGGAGAAAAGGGATACAGCCCTCACTACATCCCAGATAACCTGAGTTCATTTAGATGTTTAGGTGCTTTTTGGCACTGAAATGAGGAAGAGAGGAAAGCTGCATCTTAGCATGCTTGCCTCTCTTCGGAGGGGACGTGTGATGTATATGTTATATTCCTCAATGGAGACCAGAGATCAAACAGGAGTACTGCCTTCAATGGGATAATGGGACAGGGCAGTTTTGATGGCTTATATCACTCATAGAAGGAAATAACATGCCTTTGATGATGTCCATTGCAAGTCCAGCCCTGAGCAGCTTGTTAGGCATTCACAGTGGGGTTAGAGCTTAAAAGTTAAACACCATTCCTCTACATGGATGATGGCCCTCCCTCCAGTTTGATTGCACATCTCTCCCAAAGAATGAATGAGCCATAGGGTTTCACCGGAGAACAGATGGGTAAGTGTAGTTTTTGGGAGGGAGAACTAGATAGTCAGCAGAAGACTGGATGAAAAATGTCATTCCCACAAGTTTCCCTAAATTGCTTAATTTATTTATATTTTCATTCATTTGTTTACAAGTACATTAAGTGATCCTTTTATATACCTTTTAGCCATCACATGGATGTTAAAACCAGGTAAACGAGGAAGGCACAATAGTGTCTGGCAGTAGAATAATGCAAGTAAAACCATCTACAAGCTAGTAGAAAAATAATAACAGATGTATACTTGTCAACATTAGGTAAAGAAAGATGTATATCTACTAGGGGTTGTAACCAGTTGAATAAATATTGAAGACTTGTACAGTCAGATCATAAAGCAGCAGAGAGATATGGAGAAAGACTGAAACTTGAAGAAACATGAAATCAGATTATAAAAGTGAAGTGAAATGATAGCAAAGCAGTCAGTGGGATGTATTTTATGTAGCTAATGCACTAGCAGTTAGAAGTAAAGCTGGGAAGTATGAATTTAAGGACTGTGCCCAAAATAAGTAGCTTAGTGGAATATACAGATGGTAGGAGGCTAACGAGGGATTTGTGGTGGCTGCCAAATGAAATGTGGAATAAATTAAAGTGAAGGCTAAGCTGGATTGAAATTCAAAATGTTCAGGATGGGGATTCGGTTTATTTCCTTTATTTATTTAATTTGTTAACCTCGTTAGCTTGACTGGGCAGGACACATTTCAATGGAGAACAGAATTTTGTAAATACATTACAGTATACAGAGAGAATTGTATACACATATGCAGTGATACATAGGTATTGGCAGAATTAAAACTACTTTATATGCACATCCCAAACAGAAACCAACCTGGTTAACAATACTCCTCATTAAGAGTGACCAGTAACTTGCCTTCCAAGGATGTATAAACTATGTACTGGAACTGATGTGGACAGAGTTTATAGTCATTTAGAAGAAAACTCAGTCATGGCAATAGAACAAAAGGGTAAGAAAAGAAAGTCATGTGGAACAAAGGAACATCTGTTGCTAAATAAAGTCATAAAGTCATAGTGGAAAATTGTAAACTGTATGACATGGATAGATTACAAAAAAAAGCATTTGACAGCATCCCACCTTCATGGATAAAGGATTGCTTACAGATGTATAATATACACCATAAACTGATCAATTACATTACAGTGATCATAAAACAGTGCAAACCACTTTGCAGCTAAGCCATGATAAAGGACAAGTAATTATCCCAGGGATATTCCAGGGTGACCCTTTGTCACCACTACTCTTTTGTCTTGCCCTTACCCATTTGGGTCTCAGAAAACAACCAAGTGAAAAGACATCTCATCTTCTTTTTTGTGGGTGACTTAAAATTGTATAGTTCATCAGATGAGGACCAGAAAGCAGAACTGTAAGTTGTAAGCATTGTCAGATGATACAAGAATGTCATTTGGTCTTGATAAATGTGCAAAAGCAACATTTAAAGCAGGAAAGCTGCAGCACCAAGAAAATATCAGTCTGGGACAGGAGTGTGATATAAAGGAACTTGAGCAGGAAGGAGTGTATAAATAATTGGGAATTGATGAATAATCAACAATAAAACATGAACAAATGCAAACAAAATTTAGTGAGAAATATTTTAGAAGACTAAAATTAATACTGAAAACAGCCCTGACATCAAGGAACAAAGTCCAAGCCATAAACCAATTTGCTCTTCCTGCTCTAACTTACAATTTTGAGGTTATTGGCCCCAAAAGGCATTTGATCAGTTGGACAGGAAAACAAGAAAAATGCTTCATGCTTATCGAAATGATATATAAAAATCACTGTCTACCAAGGTTATATACTGCTTGTTCTGAAGGGGGTATGGGCCTCCTCAAAATTGATTACATGTATAGATCTGCAATCATGGAACTGCATACATAATATCTGTTGACCTCACCAGATCCAAACTTAGTGAAAGTTTTAAAATATGAGGAGAACAGATCTAAGATGACTTCCCTGCTTAGTCTAGCAGAAGCATATCAGTGTCAGGAGGGAATGAATATCACATCAGAAGTAGACAAACATCAGGCAGAAACTGAATATGCCAAAAAAAAAAAAAAACAAAGAATATAAGGAGAAAGATCAGATGAAAGATGAGAAGGCATAAGTTTAGAAAAGGCATAAATATAGTAGCAAGTACAAAACACTCCTGGCACACCTTCATGTCAATCAGGACGGTAAATGGTTAAGGAGAGGTAAATTTAAACCAAAAAGTGAAGGGTTAATATTGGCAACTCAGGAGAGTCAACTACATACACATTGGTTTACAAAGTCCATTGAACATGTGGGAGAAACAGACAGATGCAGGTTCTGTAAAACAGAACTGGAAACAGACAAACATTTTGTTGCTGGGTGTGATACACTAATGGCACAGGGCTTGTATACTGAAAGGCATAATAATGTGGCAAGAAAGGCCACAAAAGTACCTCACAAAGAGGATCCTAGGCCTTAAACACATGCCCTACATTGAATCAAAAAACTCCAGCTTTTCTGTGTCTCATATTATCTATTAAGCAGCGATCTCTGCTTGACTTAGAAAGCCATGTCTGACCCAGCCCTGTTAAAAATGTTACACCTAAAGAAATCCCAATCTGTCCATCCCACATGCTTCAGGGACCTCAGTCTCATTATCACAATCAACAGAACATGCTGGAGGGACAAGTCCATAACCCAGAAACTGCCCATGCTCCGGAATAGACTTCCCATACATGTCAAGCAGAGCACCTCACTGGCTATTTTCAAGAGGAATCTTGATGAGTGGATGGGAAATAGAAAGTTCACCCCTAGGATCACTCCAGTGGCTCTACTTGATAGAGGCACCAGGAACTAATGGTGGCATGATGCCAGGGCACTTCTATGGGCTAGACTTGTAAATGCTCCAAGGCCGTTGGCCTAGTACACACCTATGAACCTATGAACTTATAAGACTGACTATTGTACTGGCGATTGTTTAAACATTACAATTTTGAAGGAGCTGAGAAGCATGGGAAACATGAGCCACAAAGCATTATAGAGAATGATGAAGTCTATATCACATGGAATCACCTATTACCAACAGTTCAGATGTGAGAAAACCAGACATAGTTGTGAAAAGAAAACAAAAGTAGCATTGATCAATGAAATTGCTACATTCAATGATTACAGTGTCTTGGATACAGAATGACACAAAGTTACAAAATACCAGGATTTGCTGGTAGAAATATGAGCAAGATAGAAGGAGGATACCCCGACAGCTCCAATAGTAGTAGAAGCAATAGGTCTCTTAAAATAAATTTAGTCATATTTAGGTATGCTACCGATACATGTAAGTCCATACAAATTACAGAACGAGTAAGTTACGAGCACATTGCTGGTGCTATAAAGAGCACTTTGGCTAACATCAAAGACAGAAACAATACTAAATTCAAGAACCTTAACCACACTTTGACTTAGGAATGGGAGCCATTTCTGTTATGGTACTAGAAACCCAAAAGACTTGGAGAAATTAATGTATTGTCAGCTACTGAACACATTACAACAATCAGAAAGTAGTAAAGTACACTTTCACAGAATACAACAACAAAGATATGTTGCCAGTTACATCTTAACATAAATGCCGTATATTGTCCATTCCATTTATGTTAACATCCATGATCGATACCAGACTGAGTTGCAGTATTTCTTTAGGAGACAACATATTGAATCATTATGTTACCTATTACATCAAGAATAAAAGCTATACACTATATACAGTAATGGTTCTGGTAAGATAAAATGCTGTATGTCAACAGAGATTAGGAAGTGAAGATTAAAGGAATAAATAACAATAAATCATTAGTATTTGCTTGTAGAGAGGATAAGACTAAAGTGTGCTTCAAAGGGTCAGTAGTAAGGAGGCACTGAGTGATCCAGGTTGAATGAAGGTATATTTTATCGAGTATTTGAAGAATAAATATACTGTTAGAAAGTGTTTGCAGTGTTAATGGTAGAGAATTCCAGATTCTTTCAGCAGCTAAGGAGAAATGTGACTCCATGATGATTGAGAGTGACTCTTGGCTTGGCTATGGACTGACTGAAGGAACACAATCTATGTTTGGTGGGATACCAGGAGATTAGGTGTATTAGTGATGAACTTAGGGGGGTGGTATACAAATTTATGAGTAATGTGTACATTAATAGTGATAAATTTGTTATTGGACTCTAGCAGTTTATTGGCTCTAAGGAATGAACAGTGTAAAGCTTTTTGGCTCTGAAGAACGAACAGTGTAAAGCCATGGAAAGAATTATCATGGAGATGATCAATAGAGGTATAGTAAACTTCCAGACACTGGACCCAACCCAGTTTGGTTTTGTCAACGGCAGATCATGCCTACTCAACCTGGTGGACTTCTTTGAGAAGGTCACCAAAGTAATGAATGAGGGCAAACTCGTTCACACTGCCTACCTTGAGCTGGCCAAGGTATTTGACACAATACCCCACAGAGGCATTTTTGACAAACTCAAGAGGTTAGGTACAAACCCATATGTAAACCAGTGTATAGCCAACTGGCTCACAGATAGGGCCAAAGAAGTTAGAATTGGGGAGTCCTTCTCTACAAAGAGGCCAGTCACAAGTGGAGTCCCTCAAGGATCAGTCCTTGGACCACTTCTTTGTGGCATTTACTTCTCAGAAGTCAAGGCCAATGTCAGTGGTCTCTGGCTGACTAAATTTGCAGGTGATTGCAAATTAGGAGCTGCCATTGAATCTCACACTGACACAAATGTTCTCTAGGAGGGGCTGACACAGACAAACAACTGGTGTCAGAGCCATGGCCGAAAATTAAATGCCAAGAAATTCATAATAGTATGCTTTGGGGAAGTCATCCATCCCTGGTAACTATTGTATTGACAACACACCCCTTAGAGTTGACCCAGTAGTCAGGGACTTAGGGACACGCATAGATAGTAATCTAGCCTTTGACCATCATGTGTCTACAGTGGTGAGGAAATCATTCTATGTTGTGCAACTTATAAACAAAGATATGGCATCTAAGTCCAAGGAAGTCATTGTTCCACTGTATTCAGCATTCATCAAACCTATCATTGAGTACAATGCCCCCTTTGGTATGCACCTAACCAGGCATATCCAATAATTGGAATGTTCACAGAGGTTCCTCACTAAAAGAACATAGGGCATAAGTAAAATTTCCTATACAGACTGCCTCAAGGCTTTATCACTGTATTCTGTCTCCTACAGGCTTTTGAGGGGAGATATATGCCAGTCATACCGGGCATTGTTAGACTCCACTCTGATGGACCTCCTGCATATCCACAAAATAAACAGCACCACAATTACCCATTCTAAAGACTTAAACCTTGCCGTGATATAAATAGGACCTGCTGGAGAGATTGGTATTTATCCCAGAGACTACCCCATCTATGGAACAGACTCCCCATCCATGAGAACAGAGTTCCTCTCTAACCCAATTCAAATGCAGCTTGGACAATTGGGTGGGAAACTGGAAATTCATCCCTGGTTTAGCACCTATGTCTCTAGTGGACACAGGTAACCTGTAAATGATTCATCTCCCAGGCTCATGCTTACACTTATCAAGGATATCAGAACTTGTCAGAGATTTGGGATGCATGGCTACACTTAAAAAGGTCCCTGTGGTCGTTAGTCTAGTAAACACCTATGAACCTATGCTTGGACACAGTGACCAGAGATACAAATTCTGAGGCTGTGTAATATGCTTGAATGAGCTTAGAAGGGGAAAAAGGGAGGGGGGCAGTATTAGTAAAGGAACTAAAGAAGGCATATAACAGAAAAGATTAAAGAAAGACTAAATATTTATAATATTTGAATATGAACTCTCAATGTAGAATGGGAATATCTGTTGTTATTTGAAGCAATGACACTTGGCTTTTTCTGTTAGAAACCAAACTTCTAAAGTAAAGGAAGAATGATGGATCTGGTTTGTTTTGTGCAATCCTTGTGCAAGGTGCACTATTTCACAGTCCATTGACAGATGGTTCAGTACCTTCTCTATATTTTTACTATGTCCTCTATCAAGTACAACTGAACTTAAATCAAAACTAACATTTAAAATGCTGTCTGTTTTTTCACTCTTAGTTTTTTACCAGCATTACCAACAAAATTCTAATTAGAACTTATGACATATTCCTCCCATCTATTCCATTTATTTACCAATAACCTACCCTTCTTGATTCCATTTTTTGTCAATTCTGTCTCATTGGTTTCTGTCATTCTGTCATAATTGGTTTAGACTATGTCATTGTGTATCTGTCCCTTGTTTTACATTTTCTTGTGATAACTTTCTTTGCAGCTAATATCCGAGCTGAAGTAGTTGATTTCATTCATTCTGCACATATGGATATGCGGATCCGATTCGGCAAAACTTTTCAAGCATCAGCTCCGAGCTCCAAGCCCCTCCCGTACCTATATTACATCACTTCCTCCTATCTATCCCCAGATCTTGTTTGCCGCTCTATGAGTCAGCATTGCGGTCTCTGAGCTCTAAGCTAGGTGGTAAGGTTTTTTTGGTCTTTTTGTGCTAGTTGAGTGTGAATACCTTTCCCTTTTTTTCCTCCCTTCGCATTCGATCATCGTGTTAGTTTAAAAAAAAAAGAAAGAAAGAAAAAGTTAATTATAAGTGTTTTGTGTTTGTGTTTCTGGTTTCCCGCCTAGGCCCAATCCCTGTAAGAGTGTGTGTGTGAGTGGGCCGTTAGGGCTTTTTCTGTTTCTACTATGACTGAACAGCCTAAGGTTCTGTTTAAGAAGTGCACAGAGTGTGGTCACAAGCTCCCACCAGCCGATGGCCACACTCTGTGTGTTCTAGGTTTAGGGGTCGCCCATCTGTCTGCATCTTGCAACATTTGTTCAGGCTTTAACCCTAGGGCTTTGAAGGATCGCCGGGCTAAGCTTGTGGCTAAGGGTCTGCTACCTGCTTCTGCCCTAGAGTCTGCCTCGGTTTCTTCCCCAGCCAGTGACACTGTGCAGGCAGGGACTCAACCTCCCGCCAAGCCTGCTTCATCGGAGTTGTCCCAGAGAGGCAGGGACAGAAGGGACAAGGAGAGGCGCCACAAGGAGAGGTCAGGCCCAGAAAAAGATCACCGTACAGGGAGACTTTCTCCAGCCCCTCTTCAAAGGCACCCAGGTCTCATTCTCCTCGGCTCCGCTCTCCTCGTTTCTCACCAGAGCCAAGGCACTCCCTTCAGATCCGGCCCAGACCCAAGTCGGTCGCTTCCTCCAGGTCGACTCGGAGTGTCTCCGACCTGGATATGGACAGGCTGATGAGGAGGTTCATCCAGAACCAGATTCAGATGGGGGTCTTGCCAGGGCCCTCTACCATTGGAGAGGGTCCTCCTTTTTCAACTATGTTCCACCCTATTGCTCCTTCCCCGATCCGACTCAACGCTTCGGGGCTCTCGGGTCCAAGATCTTTCGGAGCTGTGGGGTCGGCGCCAATGGTTCTCGTTTCCTCAACGCCGGCCGTCACCTTGAGTTCCTCGGATGCGATCTTGGATCCAGGAGACTCTCAGAGCCGTGGTCGGGGAATCGGGCCTGAGGGTTGAGCTCTTTCTCTTTCGGATCGCATCCTCGGTTCCCGGACTACCCCTCCGTCGGCTCCGGTCCCTGCTTCGGTGCCGGGGAGAGCCTCTTCCTTACATTCTATGGAGGTGTGCTCTCCATCTGCATTCAGGGCAGTGGAAAGGGTTTTCTCCCAGGGGTTGAGACCACAGCTCACCTACTTGGATCCTACCCAGACCCCTCTGATTTTGGACTCTGCTCCCATTACCCTGTCTCAGGGACAGCCCGTGCCAAAACAACCCCAGGTTGTTCCCCTCAGGGAACCCCCAGAGGCTTACGAATCCTCTCCAGAGAGTCCCACTGTAGAGGAACCTCGTAAGTGCAAGTGTAAGAGGTGGCACTTGGACTCCCCTGAGTCCATTACCACTGATACAGACTTGGAGGAAGGAGAGGGTTCCCCCAGATCACCTTCAGAGGACGTCTCGTTCGGAGACATTATGGAGATCCTCTGCCAAAGAGGAGGTTGGTCAGCCCCCAAACCCTCTGCGGATGAGTCCGTATTCCTGGAGGCCTTTGGCGTGGGCCCATCTACTTCCTGGGTCTCCCCTCCAGTGGACCCTTTGGTGGACCTCATCACCACTAGGGCATGGAAGGATCCTGACACCGTAGAGCCTATACCCAAAAGGCCAGACAAAATTCTCTCTCCGCCATCAGATAGGCAGGCTTGGTCCAAAGGAGCCCCGGTAGACGCTTTGGTGGTTGCAGCTACCACAAAGAAGGAACTGGCATAGGAGAGTTCCTCGGTTCATCCACCAGACAAAGAGTCCAGGTCGATGGATCATTTCGGGAAGCGCATGTACTCGTCAGCGACATTTTCTATTCGTGCGCTGAATTACTTGGCACATGTCATCCGACTGCAGCGAGACCTTATATCGAAACTAACTGAGTTGACCCCGGAGTCTCTGTCGCAACAGGACAAGCAGTCTTTCACTGCAAAGATGACTACACTGAAATCAGTTACAAATACCTCTATATGTCTCCTCTCTCATGCTATGGAGGGAGCAGCTAGAGCTGCTGGTGTAGGCATTGCCTTGAGGCGTCACGCCTGGATCAGTCTGTGTCAATTTGTGGACCCCTTTAAGGCGTCTTTCATCAATGCCCCTTTTGATGGATCATCCCTCTTTGGGAAGACTATACACGGCACACTAGCCCAGAGTGAGAAGGATGGAAAGACTTTTTCAGCCGTCGAAATCTGCTTCTCTAACCCCCAGAGGTCCTATTCCAGGAACCAAAAGGGGCAAAAGAGGATGTGGTTCCAGAAATCACAGTCCTTTTGTGACACTCAGGAATAATCGTCCCCCAGAGGCAGAAGGGGACAAGACTGATGCCGTCCCAGAGGCAGAGGGGGGGGTCCCAGAAACTTCAGGTCTAGGGAACCTTTTTCCGACAGGCCCGCACAGCAACCCTGAGGGGTTGCTAGGCTGCTGTACTCTGGAGGCAGTCAGGGGAAGATTTTCCTTACATCCAGCGGCATGGGAGTCCATTACTGCAGACCGCTGGGTGTTAAGCATCATATCCAGAGGATATTCTATCCCCTTCATTTCATGTCCCATAACCCCAGCACGCCTTCCAGATGTTCCACCCGCTCACAGGGAGGCTGCAGCCTTAGAGGTTTCGAAGCTGCTGCAAAAACGAGCCATCGAGCCGGTCCCCCCAGATCAATCTGGATCAGGCATCTACTCCAGGTTCTTTTTAGTGCCAAAGAAGACGTGGGACCTCAGGCCCATTCTGGACCTGTCTATCCTCAACCTGTCAGTAGAGAAACAAAAACTTCCGGATGGTAACTCTACAGTCCATTCTACCGTTTCTGAGAGAATGCAACTGGATGTGCTCGTTAGACCTCCAGGATGCTTACTATCACATCAAGGTCCACAGGAGCTCCAGGAGGTTTCTACGCTTCCAGCTAGGGGCCAGTCACTTTCAATTCAGAGCCCTACCCTTCGGTCTTACCACAGCCCCCAGGGTGTTCACCAAGGTTATGGCGGTCGTAGCGGCTCACCTGAGACTTCAGGGCATTCAGGTATTCCCCTACCTAGACGACTGGCTCTTAGCTGCATCCACCAAACGTCTCTTGTGTCAGGCCCTACACTACTTCCTCGGTCTGGCTCACAAGTTAGGCATCACGATCAATATCAACAAGTCCCACCTGGCTTCGGTTCAGTTCATAGACTTCATTGGGGCACGTTTGGATTCGATTTAGTCCAAGATTTTTCTCACCCCGGAAAGGATAGAAACTCTCAGACTCCATGTATCGGCTATCTTGGATCACTCGGTAGTGACAGCAGATGATGTTCTCAGGGCCCTGCGTTCAGTGGCAGCCGCAATCTCTATCCTCCCTCTTGCACGTCTTCACATGAGAGTCCTTCAGTGGAATCTAGCAGTTCAATGATTCTGGCAAGACCTTCCGATGAATTTCCACATCCGGATAAACTGGACATGAAGAACGTCACTCCAGTGGTGGCTTCAATCAGCGGACATTTTCGTGGGGGCAGCTTTCTAGCCCCTCCAGCTCAAGCCATGGTGACCACGAACGCCTCCCAGCTCGGGTGGGGGGGCACTTCCTGGAAAGGACAGTCCAGGGCATGTGGTCCCCTCCAGAGATCAAGCTACACATCAGTGTTCTGGAGATGAGGGCAGTGCTTTTCATGTTGAGAGCTTTTCACCCTGTCCTACCTCCGGGGATGGTAGCCATTCAATCAGACAACATGTCTGTAGTCTGGTATATAAACAAACAGGGAGGGACCCGATCCTACCCCCTTTGTCACAAGGCCATGAGGGTTTGGGAGTGGGCCATATCCACCATCCGATTTCTCATAGCAACGCACATCCTGGGATGCTCAAACATTCTAGCGGACAGTCTCAGCAGGGCAATACTTCTGCCTTACGAGTGGTCTGTGAAACAATCAGTGGCAGAGAAGATCTTCCATGTTTGGGGTCAACCTTGCTGCGATCTCTTCGCATCTCCTTCCAACGCGAAGTGCAGCAACTTCTTCGCTCTGATCCCCCCTCCAGGGGATGTCCCCAGGGATGCTCTAGTCCATGCTTGGCCTCCCGGGCTACTGTATGCTTATCCCCCATTACCTCTTATTCCCAAATTCCTTCAGAGAGTTTGCCAGCTGCAGTGCAAAATCATTTTCATAGCTCCCTTCTGGCCTCGTCAAGTGTGGTTTCCCTTCCTATGGTCTCACCTGTTGGCTCCTCCATGTACTCTAGATCCATGCCTGGATCTGATTTCTCACCCGTCGGGCTTGCCTCTGCCCAACCTGGACAGTCTCAAGCTGACGGCGTGGCTGCTCCAGTTCCCATGATCATCAGGACTCAAGGACTTTCATCCCCTGTTAAGAATATTCTGGTAGCTTCTCTTAAACCCTCCACTAGGAAACTCTACAATAGCAAGTGGAGACATTTTTGCGTTTGGGCCTCTCAGCGCAATCTGAATCCGTTTACAGCCCCTGTTTTGGTCATACTGGATTTTCTGGCCGATCTTTTTCGATCAGGCGCAAGTGCTTCTACCATCAAGGTTCAGCTGGCTGCCATCTCCAGTCTTCATGTGGGTGAAAATAAGGTTGGTCTGGCTTCTGCCAAATTGTGTAAAGCTTTTCTGAAGGGCACTTTTTTATTGCGACCACCAGTTAAAGAAACGGTGCCCCCCAGGATCTGACTTTAGTCCTTCAGGCTTTGACCTCTCCCCCCTTCGAGCCAGCCGGTTCAATTCTGATTAAGTTTTTGTCATGGAAGACAGCCTTCTTGGTCGCCATCACGTCAGCCAAGAGAGTTTCAGAGTTGCAGGCCTTATCTTTCTTGCCCCCCTCAAGAAGAAGTTTGTTTATTGGAATAAACGAAAAGCACTTTATCATTTCATTCTGTGCTACTGTGTGGTTTCTTCTCTATTTTGTTTTTCAGTTTTCTTGCCCCCCTATTTGGTTTTCCACAAGGATAGGGTTTTGCTGCGTACGAACCCTTCCTTTCTTCCCAAGGTGTCCTCAGCAGCCAATATTAATCAGTCTATAAATTTGCCAGTCTTCTTCCCAACTTTCCAAAATAGAGGTGAACGTAAGCTTCATTTATTAGATGTGCATAGACAGCTTCGGTTTTACCTGCATAGGACTAAACCCTTCCGGAAGTCGGATCAATTGTTTATCTGTTTTTCAAAACCATTTTTTGGGCAAAGCAGTTTCAAAAGTGTCCTTAGCAAGGTGGATCACTCTCTGTATTGCACAGGTTTATAAGGACAAAGGTTTATCTCCTCCTGGTGTATTGAAGGCTCACTCCACTAGAGCAATGGCCACTTCTGCAGTTTTCTGGTCACATGTTCCGTTAGATGATATCTGTGCGGCAGCAACTTGGGCTAATTCGCACACATTCATTTCTCATTATAAATTGGATCTTATTTCTAGAGGGAGAGCATCCTTTGGCTCTGCGGCACTCAAGAATATCCTTCCATAAGGGCCTCCCAGGAATTATAGTAGCTGGGGACTCTGTCCCATATGTGCAGAATGAATGAAGTCAATTACTTCAGACAAAGAAGTTATGTTCTTACCATAACGTTCCATCTGAGTAGTAGACATCATTCTTCTGCACCTTCCCTCCCTCCTTCCCCCTCACTCTCAGGTTTATCATGTTTAGGATTGTGATTATGTTGCCACTTGTGCCAGCAAACTCGATTTGGGGATAGATAGGAGGAAGTGATGTAATATAGGTAAGGGAGGGGCTTGGAGCTCAGAGCTGATGCTTGAAAAGTTTTGCCGGCTCGGATCCGAATCGGATCCGTATACCCATATGAGCAGAAGAATGAAGTCTACTACTCAGATGGAACGTTATGGTAAGAACATAACTTCTTTTTATGAAATTAAAGCTTTTATTACATATATGATCATAGGATCATAAGGGGTTACCAGGCTAAAGGCCCTAGAGCCTTTTTAAGGCTAGCCATTCATGCCCTAATTTTCCCAATTTTCAATGCCCACATTCTAGAATGGCTTTGGTATATGTTTGTGCCTTAGTGCATCTACAAAGTGCCCCTGTTCATAAGGGCCACAGGTGCAAGCCAGAGATGAATTTGCAATTTCCCATCTATTTGTCCAAATTGCATTTGAACATGCTTAGGTAAGAGCTCTGTTTCACATGAATAGGGACTTTGTTCCAGAAAAGGAATAATTTCTGAGACACATACATGTCCTTTCGACATGTTTTGTTTATGTCATAGGCGAGGTTTAGATTCTTAGATATGGTAATTCTAGTGTTATTTGTTTTGCAGATGTATAGCAGATCCATCAGGGCTGGATTGCAGAATGCCTCATAGGTTAGACATAGATCGCCCCTCAGTAGTCTGTAGGAGACTGAGTACAGGGACTGGGCTTTAAGGCGGTCCGCATAGGACATATTATTTACACCCAGTATTCTTTTAGTGAGAAACCTCTCTGGCCACTCCAGCTGTTGCAGATGTCTGGTCAGGTAGATTTTGAAGGGTGCATTGTACTTGATTATTGGTCTAATGAGGGCTGAGTATAGTGGGACTATGATCTCCTTAGATCTAGATGCCATGTCCTTACTTATAAGTTATGCCATGTAGAAGGATTTTCTAACTGTGATGGATACATAGTGATCAAAGTTCAGGTTACTGCCAACCTGAGTTTCCAAGTCCATTACCACTGGGTATACTCTTAGAGGAGTGTTATCAATGTTGTAATTTGCAGAGGTGGTTGTCTTCCCAAAGGGTATAATTATGCCTTTTTTTTCATTAGGTTTTAGGCTATGTTCTGGCACCAGTTATTTGTCAGTGTCAGACCTTTCTGGAGGATATCTTCATGTTTGGGAGACTGTGATTGCACCCAGCTTGCAGTCTGCAAATTTGGTCAGCCAAAAGCCCTCTACATTTGCCTTGACTTCAGACAAGTATATTCCAAACAGGCAATGTTCCAGTACCAAGCCCTGTCGGACACCACTAGTAACAGGCCTCTTGGCGGAGGTGGATTCCACCACCCTAACTTCATGTGTCCGGTGAGCCATTTGGCTATCCATTGGGTGACATAGTGATTTATGCCTAAATGTGTGAGTTTGTCTATGACACCTGAGTGAGGTATTGTGTCAAATGCCTTGTACCAGGTCAAGGTAGGCAGTATGCACCACTATGTCCTTGTCCATGGCTCTAGTGACCTTCTCAAAGAAGTCCACCAAGTTTAGTAGGCATGACCTGCCTTTGACAAAACCGAAATGGGATGGGTCCAGTGTTTGAAGATTTCCTATATCTTTGTTTATCAAGTCAGAAATAATTCTTTTCATGGCCTTGCATACATCTTGGTTCTACAGTATTTTCCAAACTTCTTTCCATGGCCTTGAATATATCTAGGTTTTACAGTATTTTCCTATCTTAGCAACTGCATTTCCGTACTAAGGCCCGTATCTCCCCCTACAATACTTCTCAGTGCTATTTGCAGATTTTGTTTATACTGTTCTGAACACTCACAGAATAAATGTTCCCAAGTCCCCTTTTCTCTTTTATTACATCTCCAATGTAATCCACCTGTTTGTGGGGACATTTTTAAACCTAACAGACATACAGAAATACATATCAAGGCATTTATTTTAAATGTTGTTGCTGTTGTGTTTTTGTTAGGTATTCCTGTGCTAACTCCATGAGCTCTCCTGGTCTAGTCATTTAGGAAGCTCCACCACAACAAACTATTTTTAGGAATCGCATTCATCGTCCAGCTTTGTCACAAATTAAATCGGTGGTCCTGTCATCCTGTGATTCTAAAGTAGCTCAAATGACAAAAGCCCTGAAGACTCTTGGGGTACCTCTGTTTATAGAAGCAGGAGATGAGGCAGGTATTTGCCACTTTTCCATTTAAACCAGTCTATAGATGCTGTCATCTCGGTCTTAAGAGTAGAGATAACCTCTCCACCAGGCCATTTGTGCATTTTAGGGTGTGGGAGGTTAGTCTTTAGCTGCTTTACCCCACAACACTTCCACTGACATGGTTTCAGGTTCTCATGAAATTAGTACCCTTATCTGCCAATTTTGCCAGAGGAATGGCAACCCTGTGAATGTTGCTGAGACAGCATTTGTCAACTTTTCTGCCTTAGCAGAGGACACTGCTTCAGGGTACCTAGGAGCATTGTTTAACATCAGCAAATATATCTGTTTCCTGTGGTACTTGGGTTACCAAGCAGCCCATAATATCCACGACTAAACTGTAGAATAGATTTCCAATAATAAAGACACCAAAGCAGCCTTGGCTTTGTTTCATTCCTTGTCAACCTTTTGACACTGATATCATCACTTGCAGTAACCTCTGATTTGTTTATCAATATGTAGTCAATAGAAATTTGACATAAGTCCCATTTTGGTGCGCTTTATTCCCTTATGGCCTTAAAATGGAACATGGCAGTCTGTGGCCAGAAGTGCTTGATTATAGGTTTTTAAGAATACAGTTGCTGAACCACTTATTTGATTCACTCCGTCAGCCATCAGAAGTTCTCTCCCTTGAGAATTAGGAACCTCCTTGGCTACTTCCTTCAATTCCTGCAAAGTGGGGTACAAAATCTGTGCTTGTCTCATCTCTTTCTTTTTGTGATCTTTCCCAGTTCACCTTCCAAAGGTTTGCCCCTCTTACCTAGCTCTTTCCCCTGACATAATCCTTTATGAAGGAAATCTGTTAGCTTTGTATCAGATTCAAGCTTGTTGCTTCTACCTACGTTTCCCTTGAGTAGCTTTTTCACCATCCCCTGTTGAAGGTTTGAAGAGTGGCTGGGTCTGTCGCTCCTGCCTTCTCAACACAATTGTCTCCATCCCTGACTACATGCAATTGAATGTACACAAGGCACTGTGTCTTCAAAATAATTTTCTAATAAAATATGTGCAGAAATAACATTATACACTGTATGTGCTGCTTTCCCAACGCTCTTTCCAGTCCAAGTGAACTCTGGCCAGTAGACTCTGAAAAGGTGTCCTTCTCAAAGCCCTAAATGGAGAGGACTGCTCAGGCAATTATTGTTGCTTTTTTGCCAGTTTGCAGACTTGATAGATACATATAATGCTATATCTCTCTTAGCAGTGGTTTCTTTGTCCTATAACAGCATATAATGCAAACCTTAATGGTAGCTTGGAATTGCCGTTATCCCAAGGCAATCCACTATCACAGTGGTGCCAACTCTGCTAGCTCTCTGGCTTTACCTTTGTTTCCCTTTCTGTTACTGTAGATATTTGGACAATATATAAAACAATTGGTTGCACTGGAAACATCTATATCTATAATTAGTGGTTCTCCTTTTGCCTCTTGTCTTAGAGATTTAGACTGCCCCCCTTTTCTCAGAAGTGTTATTTTCCCAGTCTGTCAGTCAAGATTCTCACATCTTCAGGTACAGTATTGAGTGCATGTTTCCTTATTATAAAATTTCACAGTATTTCAAACATTGTAATTTAACATTTCTTTTTCATTTATTTTGTTTTGTTTTTCTTTACAAGGTTTGTCCAACTGGGTTTATTAAAAAACCCTTTTCAGAGGAGGCCTGGAGACAGGGGTGCCAGATTTCCAACCAGCCAGGTGGGGACCAAAAAAAAAAAAGTCTTTCACGGCAAGAAGAGAGTTCCACATTAAAGAACAGTAGCTCTGCACTAAACACGGAGCTTCTAGTGTTTAATGCATTGCAGTTCCGCATTCAACACAAGTAGCTCCGTGTTTAGCGAGTTTTGATTGGCCCGTATACCAGCATACGGACCAATCAAAAATCGCTAAACACGGAGCTTCTCGTGTTTAATGCGGAACATTGCAGTTCCGCATTCAACAGATGTAGCTCCGTGTTAAGCAATTTTTGATTAGCCCGTATACCGGCATACGGGCCAATCAAAAATCGTTAAACACGGAGCTACTTCTCTTTAATGCGGAATACAAGAAGCTCCGTGTTTAGCAATTTTTGATTGGCCTGTATGCCAGGTATACGGGCCAATCAAAAAAAAAAAACAAAGCGGAGGCTGGCCGGGATTTAAACCGGCAGGGCAGGACTCGGGATCAGGCTGCTGATCTCGGGACAGTCCCGCACAAATAGGGACATCTGGCAACCCTGCCTGGAGAGAAAAGCTCCAACATATTGTAAACATTTTTAAACAGGCACTCAGCAATATACATGAACAGACATTAAGTAGTATACATTAAAATTACATGTTCATTTGCTAATTAGATCACATTCATATTAAATAAAGACAACTACTGAAATATAAAATATACTTATGCATTAGTAAATGTTGAACATTGAGCGTTTGAAGAGGTGCATTAGTGGGTTGGTCAAACAGATAATAGATCATGTGATCAGTGATAAGAAATTCAAAAAAGGAGGTGAGGGAAATAAGTAGGTAAGGCAGAAAATGTTAATGTTGTAGTTAAGAGGTGGGGTATAATGTAGTATCCGCTGTTGTCTTTTTTCATCCGTTTCTCAATTGATGAGTCTCAGATCTGATTTCTGATCCATCCTCAGCCACTCGTTAGATTTTAGGCTCTGTAGCTCTAGCTCCTTCCCTTACCCATAATCTCCTGTCTACTCATTCGATACCACAGATCTGGTTTGCCACTTCAGTGATAAGATGCAGTCACCATTAGCTTGAACAGGTTAATTTAGATAAGTGCATTTTTGTTTTTGCTATTTTTTTCTACTCCTCAGATTACCTTTTATCAGAACCAGAGAGGCGCCATGAGATATCTACACTTCTGTCTGGGAGCCAATCACAACAAGTTCAGAGCACTACCCTTTGGTCTCACCACAGCCCCCAGTGTGCTCACCAAGTGCATGGCAGTGGTTGCAGCTCACCTGAGACTGCAAGGATTCCAAGTGTATCCATATCTAGACAGCTGTCTCCTATCTGCTTCCACCAAGCCTCTACTAATTAAAGCCAAAAATCACTTGTTTCATCTCCTTTCGTAGCTAGGCATTACTATAAATTTCTCCAAGTCTCAACTTTACCCCTTGCAAACTCTGGAGTTCATCAGAGCCCGTCTAGATACCCAGACACAAGTGGCAAGCCTGCCACTAACAAGATTGCAGATCTTAAATAAACAGGCACTACACATCCTTTCTCTTCATTCACCTCCAGCCACATTAATTCTACAACTACTAGGTTCAATGGCAACCTCCACAGTACTGGTCCCATTGACATGCTTTCACATAAGAATACTACATTGGACTCTAATGGTACAGTGGTCAATGAGACATCAGCCAGTGATGACTCCCATTCACATCACAAGTATTTGCAGACGCCAAGTACTATGGTGGATTCATGCAGAGGTAGTTTCTCAGAGCTGTCCTTTCACTCTTCCATCTCCCAAGTCCACAGTGACTTTGGATGCCTTCCAACTGGGGATGGGAGGTCATTACTTAGGAAGGGCAGTCAAAGGCTCATGGTTCCAGAAGGAGGCCAATCTTCACAACAATGTCCTTGAAATAAGAGCAGTCCTATTGGCATTGCAGGCATTTCAATATGTTCTCCTTCTAGGGATGATTGAAGTTCAGAAGGGCAACATGTCAGTGGTCTGGTACATCAACAAATGAGGGGAATCAGGTCTTATCCACTTTGCCAGGAGACAATGAGATTCTGGCAAAGAGTTATCTCTTCTGGAGGCTTTTTCTTGGAAATGTATATTCCAGGGAGATCCAACATGCTAGCAGACAAACTGAGCAGGTCCATAGTACTTCCTCTTGAGTGGTCTCTCAATCAGTCCATGGTGGAAATGATTTTTCGCCGATGGGGTCAACCATGCTGCAACCTTTTTTGCTTCTCCCCCTCAATACCAAGTGCAGCAGGTTCTTTGCCCTGATCCCCGAGAGGGAGGAACCACTGAGAGAAGCTGTAATTCACGATTGGCACTCCAGTCTATTATACATCTTCCCTACAACTCCTCGCATCCCCAAGTTCATTCAGAAAGTGTTCTCCTCATTCTGGCCTCACCAAGTATGGTTCTCCTTCCTTTGGCCTTACCTAGTTCACCCTCCCTGGGTGCTGGATCCTATTCAGAACTATCTGGTTCAGCCATCTGGTCCACCTCACCTGGACAGGAAATCTCTCAAATTGACTTCATGGTTTCTCCACTTCCAGTGATTGCTAGAAGTTCCAGACTTTCTTTCCCCGTTCACCACACTCTAGTATCATCCCAAAAAGCCTCTCCCAGAAAAATTTATAAAAAGTAAATGGAAAAGATTTTCTATCTGGGCCCATCAGAGACATTTAGATCCCTTTTCCACACCAGTTCCAGCTACTATTGATTTCCTAGCCTCCCTTTTCAACTATGGAGCTGTTGAGGTACAACTGGCTACCATCTCAAATTTTCAACTGTGTGTGAATCTTTCATCTTTAGCTTCCTTAAAGTTGTGCAAAGCTTTTCTTAAGGGTAACTTGCCACTTTGGCCATCCCAGTTAAAGATCTTGTCCCTCCATGGGACCTTACCCTAATTCTTCAGGCCCTTATTCAGCCCTTCCTTTAAACCCTCAACAAGGACAGAGTTGAAATTCTTGAGCTTTAAAACTCTTTTTCTAGTCACCATAACCTCAGCTAGATGGGTTTCTAGACTCCAGGCACTTTCTTCTCAGCCACCTTACCTGATTTTGTACAACGACAGGGTATCACTTCGGACTAATTCCTCCTTTCTAACTAAAGTGGTGTCAGAAGCTAACTTCAATCAGTCAATTAACCTATCAGTCTTCTTTCCTAAATTTTACAACAAGAGAGAATAAATGCTTCATTTATTGGATGTTTATAGACAGATTTTACATTCAAAGAACTAAAGACCTAAAAAAATCAGAACAGCTGTGTGTGTCTTTTTCCAAAGCCAGATTAGGCACAGCAGTGACAAAACTCTAGCCAGATGACTCACTATTTATATTACCTTTATTTATAGGAGCAAAGGTGGCCTGTCTTACAGAAACATTCCAAAGCACAATGCACCAGGTCTATGGCTATATCGCCCAGTTTTTGGTCTAAAGCATCTATTAGTGATATCTATGCAGCTACTACTTGTTCCAATGCTCAGACCTTTATAGGTCATTACAAACTAGAAATATTATCAAGAAACAGGACAGCTTTTGGCTGCACGGTACTCTGGAATATCCTTCCTTGTTGAACATCCAAGATTACTCTAGCTGGGGACTCTATCCCTTCAATTGAGGAATGGAACAAAAGAGACAACATTAGATGTTACAGTTATGTACTCACCATAGCTCTGCATATGTGTTATCTGTTTTCATTCTACTTCAACTTCCCACCCATGGATCCCCCCTTCCTTTTTGTCTGGCTCCTGGTATGTCCTAAGGGATATTGTTCCTTAGTTTCTGCTGTGTGGGCTCCAGGGTTCTCCTTCTGTGATTATTCCCCAATTTCCCATCTTTCTTCTGTGTTTTTTTAACTCAGAGATTACTGTTGTCTGATTTCACCTTCCACGTTCTGATTACTAAATATAGGGCAACCTCAAGTATCTCAGGAGTAGACGGGGGGATAATGGGTAAGGGAAGAGCTCAAGCTATGGAACCTAAAGTCTATTGAGTGACCAAGAATGAATCCAAGGTCAGATCCGAGACCCATCAACTGAGGAAGGATGAAAACAGACTACACAGATGCAGAGTTATAGTGAGTACATAACAATAATTTCACAGATAATTATATATGGCTGTTATGATGTGATATTATAAGTATAGAGGTAGGGGAGAGCAGTGTCACAAAACTCTGAATATGGCTGGGAGATGCTAGAAAACGCTATTTGGGTATTGTTGAAGAGTGGTTGTGGGGCATAGGATTCTGAATGAAGAGAAATGGTTTGATGATTTGGCAAGGTAAATATAGCAGTAGCATGTATACTGGAGATGTACAGTGCAGATAGGTGAAGTTTTAGTTGAGTTTTAAATGAGTTTAAATATAGAGTCACCTGCCGTATTAGGTGATTTGATTATAGTAGTTAATGATTTTATTTCTCAAGAGAGTAAAATTGTATTGAGGGAGTACTGTTGTATAATGTTGTTAAGGGCTGGGTAGTTTTCTGGCTTATAGAGAAGTCTGTGTGTTGTAGTTAGTTGAGAAAGAGGTGATATGGTAGATGCTCTTCGGTTTGATCAATGCTGCAGTAACCTTTGCTGTATGGGTTATATCTTGCCAAGGATACAACAGTTGGTCAGCTTCCAAAGCTTTAGAGCTTCTTCCATGCACCCATATTGTCAAGCAGCTTGAGCTGACCTGAGTAAAAGACAAGTTTGGGTGCAGAGCCCTTCAGAGCTTTACTGCCACCAAAGAGTCCATTCCTCCGAAGCCTTTGAGGATCGATGAACAGCTTGTGCTTTCCTTAGCTGGGCAGATGAGTTCCCTTTGGGGCAAAAACCTTCCATTTTCTTATTTTTACTGTTTTTTTTTAACTTTCCTGTTATAGGTTCATAGGTGTGTACTAGGCTAATGGCTCTGGAGCCTTTACAAGTCTAGCCCATAGAAGTGCCCTGGCATTGTGCCACCTGACATTAGTTCCCAATGCGTCTATCAGGTAGAGCCACTGGAGTGATCCCCGGGGTGAACTTACTATTTCCCATCCACTCATCAAGATTTCTCTTGAAGAGGGCCAGTGAGGTGCTCTGCTTGGCATGTATGGGAAGTCTATTCCAGATCATGGGCAGTCTCTGGGTTATGAACTTGTCCCTCCAGCATGTTCTGTTGATTGTGGTAATGAGGTTGAGGTCTCTGGAGCATGTGGTGTGGAGGGATTGGGATTTCTTTAGATGTAGCATTTCTAACAGAGCTGGGTTAGACATGGCTTTGTAAGTCAAGCAGAGATCGCCTCTTAATAGACGATATGAGACAGAGAATAACTGGAGTTTTTTGAGTCTGTCCATGTAGGACATTTATTTAAGGGCTAGGATTCTCTTCATGAGGTACTTTTGTGGCCTCTCCAGCTGTTGCAGGTGTCTAGGGAAGTACATGCCAAATGGGGCATTATACTCTATGATTGGTCTAATGGGGGAAGAGTAAAGAGAAATGATGACCATTTTCTTCCCGCATGCAAAACCCTTGGTAATGAGATGCGCCAATAGAAGGAGTTTCCGACCACAGTGGTAATGTGGTGGTAGAATTAGAGGTTGCTGTCAACCTGTGTCCCCAGATCTCTTATAATGCCTTCAGTGTTCAGTGGGCCCCCATCGATGCGGAAATTAGTGGGAACTGAGTTTTTCCCAAATGGGATGATAACACATTTTTTGGCATTAAGCTTAAGGCCATGGTTTCGACACCAGTCATTGGTCTCAGTGAGGCCTTTCTGTAGGATGTCTGCATCACTTGGGGAGTTAATAATGGCTCCCAGCTTGCAGTCATCTGCGTACTTGGACAGTCAGAGCCCTCCATGTTGGTCTGGATTTCTGAGAAGTAGATGCCAAACAGGAGAGGACCCAGGGCCGATCCCTGTGGGACTTCACTCGTGACTGGTCAGCAGTCTGACTTGGAGTCAGCTACTTTCACACTGTGGATTCTATAAAGCTAGGAGTGTTGTGGTTTAATGGATTGCCTCAAGACTGTAATGTACTTTTAAACACAGCACTCTTTGTTTCTGTCAGTTTAAAAGTAGTCATATAACTGATAAAGTATTTTGTGTGGAGGAATTGTGTTTATTTTAACATTATGTGGCTGTTATAGTGTTTGAAAGTGCTTTTTGATGTGTCCTTTTCTGTTAAAAAAAGTCACTTTTGTGGACTGGTAGTTTCACTGGCATTATTGATTGTTTTCCTCCAGGACAGAGGTACCATTTTTGGCTTGACCATGGAACTGATTGTCACCCTTACAGTTGGTCCTTCTTCCAGCCATAAAAAGAAAAATTAAGCAAACAGCCTTTGCCAGCACAGAAAGTAGCAACTTGCCTCAGCCACAGGTGTGTGACTCTGCTGTGCCCATTTGTTGTAACTCATCTTTGGTGTAGCTCCTACAGCCACTATGGACTGGAACTTAGCCACATCCTCTGCAGCTTTTGGGGTCCCCTTAATAGTTGAGGGAGAATCACTCTTGTTGGTCCTTGGAGAGGGAATAGGGAAGGCTTGCCTGTTGTGCCAGAATGCTATGGCAAACCCTGGGAAGCAGTGACTACCATTAGTAACATAGTTGGCCTCATTATTCCTGTCAAAAAGAAACAGAAAACCAAGCATGTGTCTCTTCCTCCTCAAACGTCTTTGGATAGGAGTAGTTTACTGGGACTGGCTCAGGGTTTGTGTCATGGTATTGATCTTTCTTGTAGAGTAGTTTATAGTAAAAGAAAGAGGGATGCCTCCTTTCCTGAAGATATTCAAGGTTCTGAATCTGAACAGGAAGGTGCAAGGACAGATTCAGGGTTTTGTCCTCAGATTTCTATTTCAGACTCAGGACAGCTCATTTTCTGATTTTCCCTGTGAGAGTGTCTATTTCTCTGAGACTATTGCTAGAATGTCCCAGTGTTTTCAGTGGGAGAACACTGAGGTTACCCAGTCCCTCACAAATTACTATGAGCTGTTGCAGAAGGATTTTCCAGAACCTAAACCCATTCCTCCTGTGCTGTCTGCCTTGGAGGATGTGTGTCTCACTACCTGCAATTTTCCTGATAGTCAGTTAGCTGTCCCTAAAAATGCAGATAGGATGTGTAAAGTTCTTCGGTCTTTTATGACCCTGCAGCTATAACCTTAGTTGACTCCTCTGCTCCTAAGCACTTAGTTAATTCCAGTCCTACTCTGTCTAATCGGTAAGGGGAAAGTATATACTTTGAATTTCAGAATTTTCAGTTGTTAGGCTCATATGTTAAAGTTTATTCTGACAAATTGTGAGAAATGTTTTTTCTATAGTTTCTTCTTGAAAAAAAATCTGCTTTAAATAATGTAGTTTCTTCTATTGCACAGATCACTGATCATTGTTTGCAGTATGTGTATGACTATGTTGATACTTCTTCCAGGGCTGTGGCCACTGGTATTCTTTTAAGGAAGTTTGCTTGGCTGCATTCTCAGAACCTTCCAGATGATGTTAAAAATGAGATTTGAAATTTGCTCTTGGATAGAGATTTAGCTTTTGGCCCCTCTGAGCAGAAGTGATCAAAAAGTGTTATGAAAGGGGCAAGCTCATCCAGGAAATCTGTAAGATTTTTCATCCCTCCTTTTCCAAATTGTCCAAGGAATTTTCTTTCTATTCATCCAGTTTCAGCAAAAAACACAATAAAATGACTCAAAGGAATTCAGGTATGCAGACATTTAGGAATAAGTGGCAAAGATATTGTGGGAAGAAATAGCCAGGGAATTGTTATGGCTAGGCTTGTATAGGCCCTAGGGCCGATAGCCTAGTGCCAACCTATGAACCTAAGTCTCAAACCTCCCAAAACCAGGGGCACTCCAAAAAATCAGAATGACTATTCAAAAGATCTTGTGATCCCTCCGACCCTGGCCCTCTTTCTCTTCCAGAAATTCTGAATGTCCATTTTTCTCTTTGGCAACTGATTGTTTAAGACAAATGGTTTCTGAAATCATTCATCAGTGTTACAGATGGCAGTGGGAGGAAATTTCTCCTTTCCAGGAGGTCATTCTGCATCCTGCAGATCACACTGTTTTCACCTGTTCTTTATTGCATGTTGTTCTAGGTAGGAATATAACCAGTTCCTCCTTCCCAGGTGAGGAATGGGTTTTATTCAAGGATTTTCCTATACTGAAAGAAAGAACATGCTTGGAGACCAGTTCTGGATCTTTCTTTTCTAACCCTGCCCAAATTCAAAATGATGTCACTTCACAACCTGTTGCCTCTTCTTCCTCTTTCAAGTTTCTTAGTAACATAGACTTAAAAGTTGCTTATCATCACATTGCTGTTCATCCAGACTTCAGGTGTTTCTTAAGGTTTTGTGTGTGTGGATCACACTATCAGTTTTCTGCCTTACCCTTTGGACTATCCACTGCACCAAGAGTGTTCACAAAGTATCTACTTCCATTTATAGCTCATTGCAGGCTACAGAGTATCCACTTTATTCCATATTTAGATGACTTCCTTATGTCTGCAGAGTCTTTTTCAAAATGTCAGGAATCTCTTTCTTGGGTGGGGTGAGAGATCTCTTGCACAAGCTGGAATTACAAGAGAACATTCAAAAGTTTTTCTTGATTCCCTCTTACAGGATTGTGTTCCTGGGATGTCAACCAGACACCTCAGTTCAAAGACCTTTTCTTCCACAGGAAAAAAAATATCTTTATTTAGATCTGTTTCTGAGGTTTTTCCACTCAGATTTCAGTCACTGTGAGGGAATACCTCAGGATTTGGGGTCTTATGACATCTATGGTTCTCATGATATCCCTTGCAATAGTCCACATGAGAAAGGTATAGTGGTATCTGAAATCTCTTCTATCCCAACATCAACATTCTTTATCTTTTCATATCTCAGTACTGGGGTTTGACAGAAGAGAAATCACTTGGTGGAGATGATAAATATCCTTAAATGAAGGTCTCCCTTTCTCCTTCCCTGCTCCAAAACAGTCAGTCACCACAGATGCTTCAAACTTTGCTTGAAGAGTAGTTTCAGGAGCAATAAAAGTGCAGGGAGTGGGACACCAAGGACAGATGCAAGCACATAAATACCAAGGAGATGCTTGCCCTGACCAAAAGGCTGAATTCTCTGAACCATCTTTAGTCCCTGGGACTTCTTCAAGTGGTTACAGACAATACCACAGTGATGTTTTACATCAGCAAGCAAAGGGGGGACCAGATCACACCCCCTTTGCAGTCTAGTCATGCTAGCTTGGGGGTATAGCTTCACAGCACTATCTCACTTTGCAAGCATACTACATTCTGTCAATGCAAAATTGTGCAGCAGACAAACTGAGGAGGACCAGAGCAGACGCCCATGAATGGAAACTAGATCTGAAGGTCTTCCACAATTTGATCCATCTGTGGGGAGCTCCTCAAGTAGACCTCTCTGAACAATCATCTGGCAAAATTCTGTTCCAAGACTGAAAGATGGATGCCTTTTCTTTTCTTTGGACAGGAAAGTTCCTGTATGCCTTTCCACTAATATGCAGGGTACTTCTGAAGATTCAGAAGGAATTCCCCAAGATCATGGTGGTGAATCTCTTGTGGCCCAGGCAATCCTGGTTCTCCATTCTTTTGGAAATGGCCAGGAGGAATTACCTCAAGCTTCCTCACAGAATGGATCTACTCACACAAGAACAGGGGTGTTTGATACACCCCCAACATCAATCATATTCAATTGACTGCCTGGATAACAGGGTCTTAATTCCTTTCAGGCACTTGTTTTCTGAGGATGTGCAGCAGATACTAATGGAGGAAAGAAAGCCCCCCTACTAGAAAATCATACATTAACAAATGGAAAAGGTTTTCTAGTTGGTGCCAGCAACATAACCAACACCCGTTCAGGGCTAGTTGTTCTCTGGTTTTAAGATATTTGTGTGAGTTACTATCCCTTGGCTTTTCTTACTCCTTGATTAAGGTTAATTTATCGGCAATTTCAGCATTTCTGCCCATAGATCCTCCTCTTTCAGGGCAGTCACATATCAAAATGTTAATCAAAGGGGTTTTGCATAAGAGGCTTCCAAGTAAACCAGTGGCCCTTCCTTGGGAATCTTAATTTTGTGTTAGGGAAACTAGCAATTGCTCCAATTGAACCAGCTAATCTGGCTGACTTGAGGTTCGTAACATGGAAAACAGTTTTATTGATTGCTCTGATCTCTGCAGGAAGGTTATCTGAGTTGCAAGCTCTTATGATGAGTCAACCCTACCCCATTTTCCACAAGGACAGGGTTTGTTTGAGAATTAATCATTCTTTTATGCCTAAAGTGGTAAATGTGTTTATTTTAAGTCAAACTATCCATCTCCTTTTTTTTTCCTGAACCTAAAAATTGGGGAAAAAAGGATACTCCATACCTTGGATGTCCACAGACAACTCAGGTACTTTCTTGACAAAACTACATCTTTCAGATCATTAGATCAGTTTCTTGTGACGGTAAGAAGGAAAAACTGGTGTCAAAACAGATTATTTCCAAATGGTTATCTGAGGCTATTACCTTTTTTTATACTCACCATGACCACCATGACCTTGACTTCTTCTGTAACTTTTTGGAAAGGGCTATATTCTAGAAGTATTCTCCAAGCTGCTATTTAGTCCTATGTAAATACTTTTACAAAGCACTATAAGCTGGATTCCTTCTGTAGGTCTAGATCATGCTTTGCTAGGACCATTCTCCAGGGACTCCTGGACCCTTTTCCTTCCATCTCCCCAATATATTTAGATCTGGTAATCTACGCATATAGCAGCAGTGATCAATATAAAGAACATGGTACAGTCATGTAAGTAGAACTTACCAAAACAGTAGATGTTCTAATGATTATTGCTGCAGTAGACACTCCCTCCTTCCATCTCCTTTGTTTTGGTGTGTTTTTTATGCCAGGGTGTGGACATTTATTTTTGTTGTTATTCTTTGCCTTGTCCTTTAAGGGTTAGCCTCCCTCTCTGTGCAGGTAGGAAAGCTCTGAATGGCTTCTCACCACACCTAAACTTGTCTTTTAGTCAGCTCAGCTCAAGCTGCTTCACAGTTTGTAGCATGAAAGGTACCCTGATGTTTTGGAAGCTGGCCGGCTGTTATATCCTTGGCAGTATAACCCATATAGTTAAGGCTACTACAGCAGTGATCATTTGAACATCTACTGTTATAGAAAGTTCAGCTTACACAACTGTACTTTTTAACCACTTTAATTATCTGAGGGCTAAGTAGTGATGTGTTCTACTGTTATAGTTTTCTGCAGATTTGGCTGTTTTATTATAACATTGCTCATGTTTGAGACTTTAAGGTTAGTGAAGATTGGGTCAGCATGGAGGAGAGATGACAGTAAGAGAGTAGAGAATACATGTCTTCTGGTTATGTCAGTGAGGTAGGGTTTTACTGTGTATAATGTAACTAGTTTTTGATGAGCTTTTTTAAACCGGTGTAATAAATATATGGTGGTTGAATTCTAACTGGTCATCTATGATGACAACCAGTAATTTTGTGTTTTACTTATCCTATTATAGTGTTGTTAGCAGAAACAATAGTGAATACTCTTGTTTTGAAAGAGTTTTTTGGGGTGAAGAATAGTAATTTCATGTTTTTAGGGTTTATAAGTAATTGTGAGTTATTTAGACGTGTTTCAATTGATAAGAAGTATTATTGGAAGGTGTTGGAATGTGGAGATAGATTGGGCAGAAGAGATTAGGGTCAAGCCATCAGCATATTGAACTATCGTAGCATTTTTTGTAGCAGTGTAGAGATCATTCATGAATATGTTAAAAAGTATGGGGCCTAGCATAGATTTTTGTAAGACGCCAATAGTTACAAGCAAGAAGTTAGAGAAATCATTCTTCCATTTCACTGCTTGTGCTGTGTTTGAGAGGCAGCTATGGAATCATTGCAGTTCATTTTCAAAAAAAAATCGACCCCATGTAAAGGAATGACTACACAAAGTCACAGAGCACCCTTAACCTCCCTCCTGCCCTTCCTTCTCTTCCACGTTCCCCCAGTCTCTCTGTCTCTCTCTCCCCCACTCTCTCTCTCTCTCTCCCTCAGCTCTGCAACGTGACCATATGTGGTCTCAGGCAAATGGTTTCTGACAATAATTTGAAGAGGATATACTTGGCAGTAGATAGAAAATCATGTCCCTTTCAGGGGAATTCCTCCCCACACCCACCAGACAGAGGATTATGATCAAGTCACCGATCCTAACGACCAACAAATTCACCTCAAGAGCAAAGCTTGATAGGTGAACCTTAGCATCCATGTTAAGAACACATAATTCTTTGTTACGACCGGAGATCCGATCAAAATTCTTTTTAGTGCAAGGATATTTAGCTTCTCCTTGTACTACTAGTTAGGCAAAAATCAGATCTAAAACAAACAAAAAAATGCAATGTGTTGTACCTGCTTTGAAAGCTGGTAAAGAAGGGGAGGTGGTTGACGTCCTTACATATTCCTTATGTAAGAGAAGCAGTTGTACCAACATCCTTACATATTCCTTATGTAAGAGAAGCAGTTGTACCAAAGTACTGTGCCTATTTTAGTAGACAGCAGGCAGAAATGGGAGTTGAAATGAAGCTATTTCATGCCTTGCTGCTGTTATTTATTGCTCATCGCTGTCTGCTTTTAGTTCTAACTTTACCTTAACAATGGGTAGGGG
This sequence comes from Protopterus annectens, assembly GCF_019279795.1. NCBI lineage: Eukaryota > Metazoa > Chordata > Ceratodontiformes > Protopteridae > Protopterus > Protopterus annectens. The sequence goes on along the minus strand of NC_056729.1, from coordinate 1,565,680,603 downwards.
TGCTTAACCCCTCTAAGTGTTGTTAAGGTGGGGTCTCACATTATAGCAGTGTTGAACCAGGATATAATTTAGCTGATTTTTAAGTGTAATCCTGGCACTCCATGTACTACAGAGCTGTTTCCTCTAGTGCTCTATCTTATGGTTGAGAGGGCAGGGATCGTAGAACTAGTGCCTGCGATATACAAACGCAAAACATTTTAGAATCTTTTTGATACCACAAAAAGAGCAGTTCTGGAAATACACTCTACATTTGTCATTTCTAAACAGCTCTGTAGAAGTTTCCAAATTCAAAATGCTCACTTTACAGACAATCCTAGTATTGCGTCCAACCACCATTTCATGATGACTCTAGATTTCAAGGTCACTTATCATATTCCTTTTGCTCCCAATTTTAAGAAATGTTTGAGATTAGCTGTGTCTGGCTTACATTATCAGTTCACTGCATTATCCTGTGGGTTACCTACTGCACCTTGTGTGTTTATAAAATGCATGGCACATGTGGTTGCCTATTGCAGAACCCTAGGCATCCAAATATTTCTTATTTAGAGGGCTTGCTGATTTTTGCAGATTCTTTAGCCAGGTGCTTGGAGCCCTTAGACAAAGTTGTGGCTTTCCTTTCCCACCTCGGTTTCAAATTGAACCTTCAAAAGTCCTTTCACCCTCCCAACAAATTGTTTTTCTGGGATAAACAATGGTATTCCTGCCCGAAGACAAAGTTCTGACTTATTATGGCATTTTCTTGGATTTCTCTCTTCTAGATGTGGTCTCGGTATGAGAGTTCCTCAAAATTTTTGGCCTCATGGCATAATTGACCCTCATGATACCATTAGCCAGACTACACATGAAAAATTCAATGATATTTGAAAAATTCTTGGACCCATAACATTCTTCCCTTGGATTTCCAGGTGCTGGTACTGGGATTTAAGGAAGCAGGAAAACCTGCAACTAGAAATTCTTATGTTTACAAGTGCAAGAGGTTTTCTAGGTAGGGCCTTAACACTAACAGAGGTCCCAAAAGGGTTCTGACCCCTCTGGTTTTGAAATATTTGTGTGAGCTACTTCGAGATGGTTTGCCATATGCCTCTATTCAAGTGCATCCTTTGGCCGTCTCAGCTTGTCTACCAATGGGTCGCCTTCTTTCTTATCTTTTTTGGGTAAACAGTTTATGAAAGGCCATTTGCTCATGAGACCCCTTGAAAGCAAATTCCTCCTCCATGGGATCTCAACTTTGTTCTTGAAAAATTGACCTTACCTACTTTTGAATCTGCCTGTCAGGCTGATTTATGATTCATTACTTGGAAGACTGTTTTTCTCATTGCTCTGACATTGCAACTGAGCTGCAAGCTCTCATGATGGGTCGGCCATATCTGATTTTTTTCAAGAATAGGGTATTGTTAGGCACTAAGCCATCATTCATGCCTGAAGTTGTTTCTGAATTTACCTTGAATCAAGCCATCAATCTCCCGGTGTTCTATCCTGATCCAAAAAGTGAGGGAGAAGAGGCTGTCCATCCCTTGGATACACACAAGCAGTGCAGTATTACCGTAACAGAACAAATCCCTATAGGAATGGTGAAAAGATGTTTGTCTCCTGTACAGGAGCTAAGAGAGGTTAACCTATCTATAAGCAAACTATCGTGCAATAATTGTCCTCTGCTCTTATTTTTCTGTTACCCCCACCATAGTAGATCTAGTCCAGGCAAGGTTAAGGTTCACTCAGCTATGGATTTTTCCTCTTCAATGGCATATTGGAAAGGGGTGGACTCTAGACGCATTCTTGAGAGCAGCAACGTGGTCCTGTTTTCATACCTTCACCAAGCACTACAAAATTCATTTTCAAGGTCTAGAGCAGGCTTTGCTTGGACCATTCTCCAAGGGCTCCTAGATTCTTGTCCTCCCACCTCCTAGGTAGGGTAAGCTTTGGGAATCAACCCATATTGCACTAAGTGAATGGGAATGATGAACTTAGTATAGTTGCACAAGTCCTACTTGCCTGTAACAGTAGATGTTAGAATCGTTTACTGCCTCAGTGGCAGCACCCACCCTCCATTCCCCAGACTGTGCGTTTCAACCTCCTTGTTTCCGTTTTTGTTGGATTTGATTTTATATGGTATTGTGATTGGCTGTGAATTTACTCTTATTTGATGATTATGGCTTCAGATACTTTCCTTACTGTTCTCATCTTCTTTGTAGAAGCGAAAAAGGCTAAACTGCCACTTTGAGAGGAAGGGAATCAGGGCTTTTGAAAAATGGCCAGTACTGCGTTACCTACATAGGATCATAGAAAGTTACTAGGCTAATGGCCATAGGGCCTTTACAAGCCTAGCCAAGTTACCCTTGTTACCACTATCAGGACCTATTGCCCAGTCCAAGAGAGACACAGGTGGAACCCCCAGAGTGAATTTATGGTTACCCAGACAATCGTCCAGATTGTGTTTGAAGAGGGCCAATGAGGTGCTCTGTTTGACATGAAGTGGGAGTCTGTTCCAAAAGTGTGGTAACCTGTGGGGGACAAATCTGTCCCTCCAGCAGGTTCTATTAATGTCACATACCAGGTTAAGGTCTTTAGATGAGTAACCCATGTGACATTTGACTTGCGGATATGCAGCATTTCTAATAAAGCAGGGTCAGAGATTGCCCTATACACAAGGTAGAGATCACCTCTGAGTAACTTGTATGAAACAGAAGGAAAGATGCTGAAGACCTTGAATTGTCCTTGTGAGGAACCTTTGTGGTCTCTTCAATTGTTGCAGGTGCATGGAAAGGTACATAACCAAAAGGGATGTTGTACTCAATTATTGGCCTGATGAGGGAAGAGTACAGGAAGGTTATAATTTCTTTTTTTCTGGAAGCAATGCCCTTGGCCAAAATACCACTGAGGTAGTGAGGAATTTGAAAATCTACTGGTACAGGTAAGTAGGATTTACACAAATTTCCTTTTCTCAGTCTTTAGCAAAGATTACTACATCATCCAGATAGGCTACTGCACATCTTATATGGTTCTATGAGTTTTGTCCATCAGCCTTTGCAATATTTCAGATGCTCCATGGAGACCAAAAGGCAGGACTGTATAATGGAAAAGTCCATCTGATATGAAACATGACTTTTGGTGGATGGAAGCCTAGCCTTGCCAAATTTTTCAATCAGTTCATCCACCAAGAAACATATGATATGAATCATATTTAGATATATTCTTTATTTTTTTTAAATCATTGCAAAACCTTACAGACAAAGCCGGCTTGGGAACCAATACAATGGGGCTATTCCACTCACACTGTATCCTCAACTTTTAGCATTTTTCAATACCTCTTTTTTAATTGCTTGTTGCTGGGAATCTGGTATCTGATACGATTTTATGTTTCTCACCAAACGTGGTTTCTGTGCTGTGCTGAGTTAAGCTTTTAGTACACGTTCACCTACATCTTGTTTCTAGTTCATTGATAATGTCTTATCTGTATGGAAGTCAGGACATGCTGTGAAGGTATTAACTTCCTTTGCAGGCATGCTTTCTGCAAAAACTTTACTTCCTGTCCAAAGCTTCAGAACATTTATGTGGTATAGGCATTCTGATTTCCCTCTCCTGAGTTGTCTCACCTTATAATTTACTTCACTCATTTTTTTCTATTGTTTCAAAAATCCTTTGCTGCTTTGCAAGTAACTTGCTTTCAACAGTGGGTACTGACAAAAGTACTTTGTCTCCTGGTTTGAATTACCTGAGGTAAGTATTTTTATGTGCTCCTTGTTGTATTTTCTGTGTTCCCTCAATATGTTAATTACTATTGCCAATTTAGTTTTTAATCTGTTTTGCAGGTCTGCAAAATTCTTTTTCGCACTTGGGGCATTTCTTCTCCTATAATTTTTTTTTTTGCCATATCTAGGAACTTTTGTGAATGTCTGCCATGTAGTAGTTCAAATTATGAGAATCCGAGTTAGGCTTAAATTACTTCCCTTGCAGTAAAGAGAAAGCATAGAAGTAGTTGGTTCCACTTTGTTTCATCCATTTCTATAGCCTTTTTAACTTGTATGACTGGGAAACTTCAGTCAGTAAGAATTTCTTAAGGAATTCCTACACCATATAAAAAATGTTATGAGCTCTTTTGCTATGGTTTGCGTTAACTCTTTATGTGGGTACTGCCTCAGGAACTTTTGGTGCACTGTTAGTACTTGAGGATATTATGATGCCTCTTATTTCATTTTACAAGTGGACCTTACAGAGTCCATTTCTCTTGTTTCAAATTAACTTCCAAAGCAGGCAGGGGTATGAAAGAGCTCTTAAATCCTGGACTGGGTGCTGTCAGTTGACACTCCCCTAGGTTCATAGGTTCATAGCAGATTGTTCAGCTAATGGCTTGAGAGCCTTTACAAGCCTAACCAATACAACCAGATTTAAACAGTATATGACCACTAGGGCCAGGAAGAAGGCATGGGTTTGTGCCCTTGGTATTTTTAGATTTCACAGATTTCCCCTATCCATAAAGAACATAGGCACCATCCTAGGTGTGAATTTACAGTTCTCCATCCATCGCTCTGGACTGGCTTTGAAGAGGGCCAGGGACTTCACGTGAATAAGGAAGCCTATTCCAAAGAAGTGGTGATCTCTGGGACATGAGTAACAGCTCCATCAGGGCTGGATTTGTGAGTGTCTTGTAGGTATGACACAGGTCACCCTTTAATAGTCAGTAGGAGACAGAGTACAGAGAAAGGGCTTTTAGCCTAGCCACATAGAACATGTTGTTTATACTCTGTATAGTCTGGACAAGATGCTCCACAATTTTGTGTTTCCTTCATAGTACCAGGTCAGTAAACTGTAGGAAAAATCCTAAATTCCATCTTACCCATTCCACATCCTTCTGTAGCAGGGATGTGTATATCTAGTTGAACTTTTCCCCTTTGTCTTCCTTAGCTCTTTGAAATGGGAAAAGCTTAGGCCAGTTATCATTTCATGTCATGTGTTAAATTATGCACTGACGCTGCTAGTTGTAACTCTATGCACAGAAGGGGTTGCAGTTCTACCTATGTTATAAGATACTCACCTTCTTCTCCACATACACATATTACTTCAATTTTCTCTTTGCTAGTTGTTTTATGCTCACAGACATATTGAGATCTAACTAATATAGTTATGCTTCCTGAGTCCTCGACCACATTGCATCAGTTAGATGTGAAAACAGTATCCTGGCCCATTCAGATCAACGGCAGTTATCTCTAACCACATATCTCTGAAGCTCAATAAATTAGCCTCACTGTCATCTTCCATTCTGGTTTTTTAATAGGTGTACTGTTTTTGATAACTCCATGTGAGGTGGATGTTTGGTTTAATATTGTGGTGGTCTGTTGTTGGATAATTGTGAGATGTTGGTCAATGGCTGCACTTCCTGCTAAGAGGCTGAACAGGTTTTGGTCAATGGGTGTACTTTTTTTTCCCTGAAGACCTATAGTATAGATCAGTGAAACCATATTAAAGTTCACAAAAGCCTCATTTAATTTCTGTATTCTGAACAGAACACAGAGCCTACAGTTTGAGTAAGTACACATTTTTTTTAGCTTTACAAAAAAATGTTATCACTATAACAAATTCTTAACCTTTGTTATTGCTACAAGAGTCCCCATATGGGAAAAGCTTTTTTATGTTTGTCATGCAGTTTATCATACAAGTTGGGAGGAGCCAATATTCCATCTCATTTTAGCAGTCAGTCAGTACTTACCACTTGGCATAATGGGTTAAAGTGTTGGAGTTGGCATAATGGTTAAATTGTTTACCTGACATACACAAAGTAATGGATTTCATTATCACCTCTGGAAGTGAAATTTGCTAGGCATAAAATAGCCTACACAGGCAGCTTGCCTAGTATTTACATAGTCTCCCTTTGCCTTTAAGAGGCAGCATTACTTGCATTCCTTTGTGGAGTAGGGAAGAACAATGCATTTACTTTGAGGTAGCTAGCCTGGAATTTCTTAGTTTATAACAAAACTGCACTTCTGCTCCCCCCCTCCTATCCAGCAAACAATGCTTGTAGTAATAACAATAGTGTCTTAAACTAGTGATCTAATGTTGTCTGTTCAGTCTTCATCAACCTGTGGGTTATGGTTCTGTCTTCGGAACAGACTCGGCCATTAGCAAGGTGAAGCTTCCAAACTAGAGCTTCTCCTACCCTACCCATAATGCCTCACTCCCCCCAGATACCTCATATCTCATTTGCCGCACATCAGCAATGCATCCTGAATCCATTCTGAGCTCCTCCATGGGTATATTTTTTTCTAAAAGTTGTGGTACATGAGTTGGACTTTGGCCTGTTTTTTTTTCTTTTGTTTCCTATAAATCTCTTCAGCTATGTATTAGTAAAAAAAATAGCTTTAGTTTCTATATCTTGCCACATGTGTTATTTCCATCATATCCTTCTTTTTTTTCTTCTCTTCTTCCTTCCTTCTTTCCAACTGTGTTGGATAAATCTGATAAACTGGTAGGTTTTAAGAAATGCACTTCTGGTGGGCACAAGATCCCCACCTCAAAGTGGCATGCTCTATCTGCAAGGTCTTCCTCCCTCAGGCTCTTGCAGAAAGAAGGAATAATTTGGTTTTGAAAGGGCTTATTCCACCTACCTTCCCAGCTAACCCTTCTGGTTCAGGGGCTCAAACCCCCTCTAAGAAACCTAAGGAGGGCAGGGACTCTAAGAAATGCCCCTGGACCCCTCCTCTTCTGCACCCACCCCTCTGCTCCATGCCCCAGTTGTCACGTTGGGGACGGGGCCATCGGTGATGAGTACATCCCCTCGGTATGTTTCTCCCAGACCTCACTCCAGGCCTTCCTATGTCACTTCTTCCATCAGATCCTCTCGGATCTTGTCATAGAATGAGGTGGATAGATTGAGGTAATTTCTCTGCACACAGATCCAGATGGGGGTAATTCCAGCTTTGTCCCCTATGGCATCCTCATGCAAAATAGTATCTTCTTCACACATCTGGCCTGCCACTTTGGAGCTCCAGGATCGGCCGGTCCCAGGGGCCGAGGCGTCAGGTCCGATACTTATTTCAACTTCGAGTCCAACTTCTTGCCTGACTCACTTGGTGCCCACTATGTCAGGGCCAAGCACATCTCAGAGTTGAAGCCTCAACGTTGAGTCTGGGGGAATGACTTAGACTCCGAAGTTCTCAGAGCTTTTTCTTCCCCTTGGCACCTCGGCATTCGGCATGGAATGAAGGGCTGTGGAGACCAGGGGTGGTCTACTCCTGATCCTTTGGGGCAGGGCAGGCTTCCTCAGGACTCTGGGAGTCCCTCAACCTTTGAGGTGGTGGAAAGGGTCCTCTCCGTTCCTAGAGGTTTCCTGGCTTCTACCATAGTGGATCCTCCCCTTCCCCTTCTGGGCTTTACATCAGACACCTCACTTCTACCACCAGGGTAGCTGGCCCCTCAGGGCCTCCAGTTTCTTCCACTTGTTCATAGGTTCATAGGTAGGTACTAGGCTACTGGCCCTAGGGCCTATACAAGCCTAGCCAAAAAGGTACCCTGGCTTTCGCCACCCAAGAAAATTATTTTCTTGTGCCCCTGTTGAGCAGAGCCACAGAAGTGATCCCCAGAGTGAATTTCCTATCTCCCATCCAATCATCAAGATTTTTCTTTAAGAGTGCTAATGAGGAGCTTTGTTTGATATAGATAGGTAGTTTGTTTCAGAGTATGGGAAGTCTCTGGGACAGGAATCTATCTCTCCAGCATGTTCTGTTTATTGTTGGAACAAGGTTTAGGTCCCTAGAACATGTAGCTCGGAGGGATTGGGATTTCTTTAAGTGGAGCATGTCCAACAGCTCTGGGTTTGACATAGCTTTGTATGTTAGGCAGAGATTGCGTCTGAGTAGGCGATATGTGACGGAGTAAAGCTGGAGTTTTTTGAGATGGTCTGCATAGGGCATCTGTTTGAGGCTGGTAATCCTCTTTGTGAGGTATTTCTGCGGCCTTTCCAGCTGTTGTAGATGTCTTGTGAGGTGCATATCAAAATGGGCACTGTATTCTATAATGGGTCTAATGAGTGACGAGTAGGGGGAACAATTACCTCTTTTTTCCTGGATGAGAAACCTTTTGTGATGAGGTGTGCCACATAGAAGGATTTCCTGACTACTGTGGCAATGTGATTATCAAAGGAGAGACTACTGTCCACCTGTGTCCCAAGGTCTCTTATCACACTTTCAGGGTTAAGTAGACTACTGCCTATGTGGTAGTTCATGGGTACAGAGTTTTTACCAAAAGGGATGACAATGCACTTTTTGCATTGAGCTTGAGGCCATGGCCTTGACACCAGGCATCTGTCTCAGTGAGGACCTTTTGTAGGATGTCCACATCATCAGGAGTTTCAATTACAGCTCCTAGTTTGCAGTCATCTGCGAACTTCGTTAGCCAAAGACCTTCTCTGTTAGCCTGTACTTCAGAGAAGTAGATATCAAACAGGAGAGGACCCAGGACTGAACCCTGTGGTACTCCACTTGTCACTGGTCTGAAATCAGATTTGGAGTCTGCTACTTTCACAGTGTGGGTTCTGTCAGTGAGCCAGTTGGCAACCCATCTTGTGACATAGGGATTTATACCTAGTTTAGTGAGTTTATCTATAATTCCAGAGTGGGGGATGGTGTTGAAAGTCTTGGCGAGATCTAGATAGGCTGTGTGAACCACCTTACCCTCATCTACGGCTTTGGTGACCGCTTCAAAGAAGTCTATCAGGCTTAGGAGACATGATCTGCCTTTTACAAACCCGAACTGGGTGGAATCCAGAGTTTGGAGATTACCAATGCCATTATTTATAAGTTCCATGATGATACGTTCCATAGCCTTGCAGACTAGGCTCATCAGGCTAATGGGGTGGTAGTTCCCGGGTCCATGGTGGCTTCCCCTTTGTGGAGTGGGATGACCGTTGCTGTGTGCCATTCAGTGGGCACAAAGCCTGAAGTAAGGCTATGATTGAACATGGTACTTAGGCGGGGTGCCAGTTCGTTCTGTAGTTCGTGTAGAACACAGCCTGGGATGTTGTCAGGTCCCATGGATGCTGTGTTCTTGGCTTTGGAGAGTGTGTTTTTTACTTGCGCAGCCGTGATTACAGGAACTTTGCATTCTTCCGGTATAGAGATGGGCCCTTTAGGGGGTGAGAGGGGGGTAAAGTTAGCACTGAACCTATCTGCCAGGATGTTGGCAATATCAGTTGGTTCTGTATATTTAGTGCCATTATGCTGTAACTCAGAGCAGATCTGAGTGTTGCCATTGAGATTCTTGACATAGCTATAGAATGCTTTGTGGTTGTCTTTAGAATCAGTGGCGATTTTGTTTTCGTAACTAGCTTTGGAGGATTATATGAGGGATCTCAGCTTCTTACTGAGACTGACCAGGGAGTTCCTCCAATCATGGGATTTTACTATTCTTTGCAGCAGTTTCTTTCTTCTGTTGTAGAGTTTGTTTATGACAGGGGACCACCAGATTGGCTTCCTTTTTTTGGAGGATAGCATCTTGGTTCTGTTAGGGATTGCACGATCCATGCACTCGGGTAAGTGCTTATAAAGGGCATTTGTGTAGGATTCAGCAGTCGTACCTCTATTGTCCATCTGCATGGGTGTCATGAAGTTTGCCAGTTCTGTCATAAGAAGTGTGAAGTTGGCTTTGGAGAAATTTTTTACGGTGGTTTCCCTAATGGGAGGTGGGGGCGGGATGTGGATGTCTAAGGTGATTAGCTTGTGGTCGGATCTGACCAATGAGGAACTGACCTCTGGTGTGGAACACCGGTTGCCCATGTTGGTAATGACCAGGTCTTGGATATTGCTGCCTCTGGTGGGGGTGTGGATAAGTTAATCCAGGGTGTTGGAATTTATGTAATCCAGAACACGGTGAGCAAAAGAGTTGATACATGAGTAGTTTTCCCATTTAATGGTGGGGTAGTTGAACTCGCCCATTATTAGGGTGTTAGGTTGTACCATAATATTTTCCAGAGTATCAATAAATGAGGAGTTGGAATCCTGGGGCATGGTGGGGAATCTGTAGCAAGCTATAATTTGGATTGCGGTCTTGCCTAGAGTTAGTTGCACTTGGCCTGGAGGTGTGGATATCCTTAATGAATATGAACATGCCTCCGCCTTTAGTGTTTCGGTTCAGGTTAGGTGGCCGAAAGGTGTGGTATGAATTATAGCCTGGTAATGCAGGGTTGGTCTCTGGAGCCTTGAACCAGGTCTCTGTCACTGCACAGATGTCGATGTTCTCCACTTTAAGGAGTGCCTCAAGTGAGTGCATTTTGAGGTTTAGACTTCTAGCATTGAGTAGCATTACCCTCAGATATTGCTTGCTTATACCTGTTATGGTGGTGAATTTGTCATTTGAACCTTGCCTAAATAAAGCACTATAGGGGTGGCAAGAGCCTTAGCCAGTATCCAGAATGCCAAGTGCGACAGGTGCAGGCCATCTCTGGCAAAGCATTGTGGTCTGTCGACCATGTCATCCCAGGCAAACAAATACTGGATCCCCTTAGAATGACACCAGAAGCTTAGCCAATTGTTGAAGTCAGTCATTTTATCCTTGTACTGTGGTATCATTCTGGGTGATGGCAGGATGCTACTCAGGGCTAGGGTCATACCTGCCTGGGCTACAAGATCAGAAAGCTCTTCCATGTCTCTTTACTTGTAGTTCAGGGAGGTACATCTCAGGTTATTCACACCAACATGGACAATGACAGAGTCATATTTGTACTTATTGTGGAGTGACCTGAGTGCATGTGTTATGTGGTGGATCCTGGCACCCAACAGGCAGCTGACAGTAACTTTCTCCTTATTTAGCCTGGTGAGTGGAACATCAGTGTGCCTGACTATAGAGTCACATATGACTAGAGTGTTGGGTACGTTTTTATGCCTTATCGGCTGTGGTTGAGTGGCACACTGAGTTTGTGGGCTATGTGTCTTTTGGGTTGTGTTGGGGGGTGGAGGTTGCTTGCGTTTCTGCTTTGGAGGTCCCTATTACTTGGGCAGATTTTTATTGAGAGCCTCCGCAAATGTAGGTGTGTGTTTTGTGTTTCTATGTGTGTGTTTTGGTTGTGTAGGTTTTGAGGGAGTGTGGTGTGGTGCAAGTGTTTACCTTCTCCTCTTGACTGTCTAGACCAGTCTTGGGTGAAGAGAGCTTTGCTTCCAGTTTGGCTATATAAGTGCATCTCTCTCAGGTTGTAGTGTTGGGTGGTAGGAGGAGAGAGTTGTCTGTGTACATGAGGCAATTGCTGCATTGCCCAGGACACCCAGATTCATCAGGTAGACAGGAGAAAACACCAGGAGCTGACCCTTAGATATGCCTGGATAAGTGCTTATTTATTAAGTACTAAAAACTGTTTTCCTCTAAACAAATGAGGAAAGTTGAGTGCTGTAGTAATTTGTAGCTTATTTAGTGCTTACAACGAGTTCTGAACAAGTGCTGCACTCAAAGAAACAGATTTGATTGCTAAAACTAAAACTGGCTAATTCAAAGGGAAATTGGAAGAGCAGACTTTATTGCGCTGGGAATGGTTTAACCCTAGCTAAGCGGCGATGCATAAAGTGTATTTTTTTTTAGATAAGTTACCTAGTGCTTACTACTCCCACTGATAAGCTAGAAGGCTTCCCTCGAACACAGAAAGGCTTGGAGTCGCAAACTTACAAATAGTCGTGGTCACAGCAAATCTGTATCTGGACTAGACTACTTACAGGAAAGGCAGGAAACAAGCTTAGAATTTTTTTTTGTAAAGTGGAAAGGGAGAAAGGAGGAGCAGAAAATAATTCAAGGTTAAGAAACTAAGTGGGTTGGCCTTCTCAAATGTTCTCCCTGTATTAGGTAGAATGAGGTAATGACACTAGACTGGGGGGAGTGTCCCAGATCAAATTTACAGTAGGGGTGGGCAACTGAAAAGCCACTAACTATACGAACAGGATACAAATAAGGAGGGAGGGTGGGAAACAAAAATCAGAACAAAGAAACCCAAACAGATGCTTAACAATTGTAGAAAATTTCCAGTTAATACCTCACACACAGTGAAACTAGCTAGAAAAGTATGCAGTAGACAAAAGTGTTATAAATAACTCGTAAAAATAAGCAAAAAACAGGATACGTAATGTTATATATACAGATCAGTTTGCTCAGTGCCCTTGCTCCGATCAGCTCAGTGTGAAATGGCAGAAACTCTCGCAAGTTAACTTCTTAAGTAACTTAGTTGAAACCTGAAACAACTTTAAAAAAAAAGCTCGAAAGAACCAATGAGGTGCATATTCCAAGCTGTAGTCCAGGTAACCCCAATCAGCCAATGACCATAAACACTTCACTCTCACTGAAATGCTATACTGACTTTGGCTAAACTAAGATGGCCTGGAACATGTGCTCAGACACACAGCCTCTACCAACAAACAACTAGGCCCAAAACACAAGCCTGAATCTGGACAATGCTACAACTACCCACACTACTTAGGCAGAAAAAACTGCAGAAATGGTTAAACAGATAAAGGAGCAAGGAGGCTCTAGAGAATGCTTTTTACTGCAAACAATTAAGTTATATGATACACTACTTGGCAGGAAATCAGAGCAAGCAAACCCAAACAGATGCTTAACAATTGTAGAAAATTTCCAGTTAATACCTCACACACAGTAAAACTAGCTAGAAAAGTATGCAGCAGACAATAAAAGTGCTATAAATAACTCGTAAAAATAAGCAAAAAACAGGATACTTAATGTTATATATCACAGATCAGTTTACTCAGTGCCCTTCCTCCGATTAGCTCAGTGTGAAATGTGGAAGCCCAAGTTTCTTCCCACACCTCCCTAAAACACTCCACCGAGGAGTTCCCTGGGAAGAAAAGGTGCAAAAGCAGACACCTAGATTCCACAGAAGAATCTCTCATGCCAGACACTTACTTTAATGATGGGGAGGGGTCCCCTAGATCTCCACATGACATCTCCTTTGGCATTTTGAAAATCCTTGATCAGAGAGGTGGCTAGCTGGCCTCCAACCCCACCCTGGATGAGTCAGTGTTCCTGGAGGCCTTCAGGACCGGCCCATCTACATCCTGCATGTCCTCGCATGCAGACCCCCAAGTGGACCTGTTGTCTGCAAGGGCATGGAAAGAGCTAGACTCTGTTGAGCCGATCCTTAAAAGAGCTGACAACATTCTTAGTGCCCCCAGGATAGACCCCACTGAATGAAGGGCATTCCAATAGATGCTATGGTTGTGGTGGTCACCAAGAAAGAGCTTGCCCAGTAAAGCTCTACTGTCCATCCCCCTAGCAGGGAGTTTAGGGCTATGGACAGATTTGGAAAAAGAGTTTACGCTTCTTCCACTTTTGTCCTCAGAGCAGTGAACTATCTTTCCCACTTTACAAGGCTACAGAGAGACTTGCTTAAGGAACTCTCTAGCTCCAGCCCTGAGTCCATAACTGTAGAGTAGCTGAAATCCTTCTATTCCCGTATGGCCACTCTGCAGTCCTTAAGGCTTATCTGCCATGCAGTTGAGGGTACCTCTAGGGCAGCCGGTTCTGGCATTGCCATTTGACGTCATGTCTGTATGCGGCTGTGTGACCTTGCGGAACCCTTTGAGTTATTTGTCATGTCCCCTTTCACGGTTCCTCCCTCTTTGGACCAACAGTATGAGGCATACTCTTCCACAGCGAGAAGCAAAGAAAGACCCTGTCTGCCATCAGGATCTACTTCACTACCACACAAAGGTCCTTTTCAAGGAACCCACATGGGGGAAAGAACTTCTGGTTCAGGAAGTCCCAGGGTCCTTTCCAGGATGCTCAGGGAGATCTTTCCCATGGGAGCAGAGAGGGGAATAATTAGATTGGTAAACACTGCCCACATGGCAGAGGAGGTCCGCAAAATCAAGGATCTCAAGATATTACTTCGGAGAGACCCTAGCAGCATCCCTGAAGGGTTGCCCAACTGTCTCTCTCTGGAGGCAGTTGTGGGACGTCGTTCCTTGCACCATGAAGCCTGGTTAACCATTGCGAATGACCGATGGGTCTACCAAAGTATCATTCAACAAAATTAGAGGGGATTCTTTGTGTGTGTGTGTGTGTGTGTGTGTGTGTGTGTGTGTGTGTGTATCTACGTATATATCAAATATTATATAAATATGTATATATATATATATATATATATATATATATATATATACACACACACACACACACACACACACACACACACACACACACACACATACACCATGTGTGAAGCCAGTGAAAAGCTTTTGAGATAGAATAATAAAATTCCTTACTTAAAGAAGTTAGGCAATACAGATTACAATTTGAATGTACAGCTATGTTGTTATACAGGTAATTGTAAATAAAAAGTTGTGGACAGACTAATGCTGTAAGAAAAACATTGTGCAACAGCTGTTTTGGTTCTACCACCACTAGCTGAAGACAATCATCTGCCTACCTCTAACAATTTAGCAGTAGTAAACAAACAAACAAAAAAAATAAAATAACCAGGCAAGAGTTATAGGCATAGACTCACTGAGTCTGGGTAGCAGGCTGTCTCTTTCAGTCTGCAGTCCATGTAAAGGTTGTCTTTACTGCTGCCAGACTTGTTTATAAAGTCCACAAGCACTTAAGTACAGATTGACTGGAACAACTGCTGAGCTAATTTACAAGAGAGTCCTGAAATGAATCTGCACTGAGAAATACGCAATTAGCATGGTCCTTTATAGAAAAATCCCATTTCTGCATTTGTTAGACTTTGTGACTTTTTACTTCCTTCTGTTTCAAATTTTTAAATCCAGGTAAGTTCCCACAAAGCAGAGTTGGTTAGATAAACAAAAAGTGTTAGCCCTAAAAATAGGGCAAATAAGATAACCTCTTTTGGCTGGAAGTGACAGCCAGAGGAACCTAAAGCGGAACCCAAAGATCTGCTAGTGTGTGTGTGTGTGTGTGTGTGTGTGTGTGTGTGTGTGTGTGTGTGTGTGTGTGTGTGTGTGTGTGTGTGTGTGTTTGAAACAGCTTTTCTTTTAAAAGCTTTGCTGCATTTTTGCAGAAAAAAAATTGTTCTGTACAGTATGCATCACATTTCATTTGCTAAATCTTTATTGAAAAATAGTTACAGGGTTTTTATTGATTTACATATGCAGAAAGAAAGCTAACAAGACCTCAGTGCAATAAATAGCATGATTGGAATTGCATGACGTGACCTGATATGGATTAGGCATACCTAATTGCTGTAATAGCATGGACCATCCTGGAACAGAGCTGTATAATGAAGCCATGCATTTTTGAAAATGTCAGTTACCACACAATTGTGTCGACTGTGCTAAATGATGTAAAACAACCAGCATGGACATGGTATGCTTGCCACGATGTATGTTCACACTTACATCAAAGCACTGTATATACGTGCAACACGAGTACAGCTGAGCTCTCGTACAAACAGCAAAGTGCCAGCTATGTTTATTTTATAAATGGGAAGGAAGTGAGGTGATAGGACAGTCAGAAAGGGGGAAGAGCAAGGAGAGTAATATACAGAAGGACAGAGGGAAGGGAAATGGTGTAGGTTAAGTAAAAAAAAGTAATTTTGCTTTTTTTATGGGACAGATGGCCTTTTTTAGAGAAGAAGGGTAGAGTGAGGAGGGAAGCAGGGGGATAATGTGGTAGGAGGGAGAGAGTAGGAGGAGAAGAGAGGCAGACACAAATATGTAACACAGAAAAAGACTGACAGGGGAGGTGCTGATACAAATGGGGAGGGGCTGCAAAGGAGATGCACAGACAGAAAGAGTGTTGACATCTGTTGATGGGGGAAGATTGGACAGCAAACAGCGAAGGGTAGGTGATACACAAGGAAGTGGAATGCAATGGTAAAGCTAAGGTGGAGTGAGGACCATCTGCCAAGCCATCCAAGCAGGAACTCACACAATTGTCAGGCATCTCTGCAGCTTTTTTTTTTTAGCATTGTTTTATTCAATTTTTCCATATATAACACCATTAGACTGAGACTGCAGAAAAACTGAATATAAACAGAGAGAAACACAACCACAAAGAAAATATAATAAAATAGGTGAAAATGAGCAATGGTTACTATGGTGTGGTCCACTTTCTTATAACAGGCACTGGAAGGAGAAAAAAATCATCATCAGAGATATGGTGATATAAATTCTAGGTGAACCCTGTGCTCTCCATCTATGCATATGATAATGACTGTAACCTGCCTATCCCTGTGTCAGGTGAACAGTGACATGACTGATGCATAGCATGGCCAGTCATGGTCTGCACTGCATAACCTGGGTTTATAAATGCATGCATTGTTTTTTTCTGGATATGTCTTGTTGTAGCCCATAGTTCTGACCCAGATGCTCCCTCTTTTCCAGTGCCACAACATATTGTGTCTACCTGTGCCTCACAAGCCTTCTACCAACTATAAAGGGTGACCTATACCTGACATACAAGGCACTCACAAATCCAGCCATGACGAAGCTGCTACACATCTGCAAGTCAAACAGCACAGGGGCCACATAATCTGGGGATCTTAACTTATTCAGCAACTCAAAAAAAAAATCCTGGAGGGACAGATGTGTCTCAGAGAGTGCCCCTTCTTTGGAAAAGTCTTCCTATTCATATTAAACAGAGCCCTTCCCTGGCCCTCTTCAAATGCAGTTTGGATGAATGGATGGGAAATTGCAAATTCACTCTTGGAATAGTGCCTGTGTCCCTTATGGACAGGGGCAATCCATAAGATACTGAATGCACAGGCAGAAATCCATGACATCTTCTTGCCCCTAGGGTCCACATGTTAGGTAAAATTCGGTTGTATTGGCTAGGTTTGTAAGAGCCCTTAAGCCTTAGCCTAGTGTCTCCTATGAACCACCTATGACCTATGTCCGCCACAGCCACCTTCTCCTGCACTGCTAGCATACCAGTGTTAGCCAGTCATCTCACCTTACTGTAACTGTTTGTATACCACCATATTGTGTACACACACCATAGATAGCTTGCTGCATATCACAGGAGCATGCCATACTGCAATGCTGGATGTGTCCAGGCAACAGAAGCACGATTTCAGTCCTCCAAACATGTTCACTAATGTTCTGTGTCTCCACAATTATGGTGTTGTATGTCCTTTACATCCCTGTCTGAGACCTGCAGATTGCAGTCTTCAGCCATGGCTCCAAGGCATAGGCAGCATCACCTGTAACACACAGAACAGCAACCACCATTATGAACAGTCTGCTATGTATCATCATTTCAGTGGACAGTCATAGATTGTGATGTTACTAATAACTGCATCCTCCAACTAGCTAACCTGTGGAAAGTCCTACTGCCATGAAATGCTGGTAAAGCTTGGACATGTGCCTGATGTGGGAATTATGGTAACTGATAAATCCAAAAGAAACAAACTGGAACACAGCTCAGGAAATAAAACTTTAATGTAGTCAATGGATGATAAAACAAACAATAAAAACGTAATGTGATTCCTTTCACATCAATCTTGGATGCTTCGACAGACATTAAAAGCACAGTTATACACTGTAACAATTTAAAGATACATAGTTTCAAACTGACCAGTAAAAATTCAATTACGAAAGCTCTCATAAGTTCATAGGTGTGTACTAGGCTAATGTCCCTGGAGCCTTTACAAGCCTAGCCCATAAAAGACCCCTGGCATCGTGCCGTCCAACGTTACTTCCCAGTGCCTCTATCAAATAGAGCCACTGCAGTGATCCCCGGGGTGAACTTTCTATTTCCCATCTACTCATCAAGATTTCTCTTGAAGAGGGCTAGTGAGGTGCTCTGCTTGACATGTATGGCAAGTCTATTCCAGAGCATGGGCAGTCTCTGGGTTATGAAACTGTCCCTCCAGCATGTTCTGTTGATTGTGGTAATGAGGTTGAGGTCTCTGGAGCGTGTGGTGCGGAGGGATTTGAATTTCTTTAGATGTAGCATTTCAGACAGAGCTGGGTCAGACATGGCTTTGTAAGTCAAGCAGAGATTGTGTCTTAGTAGACAATATCAGGCAGAGAATAGCTGGAGTTGTTTGAGTCTGTCCATGTAGGACATGTGTTTAAGGCCCAGGCTCCTCTTTGTGAGGTACTTTTGTGGGCTTTCCAGCTGTTGCATGTGTCTAGTGAGGTACATGCCAAATGGGGAATTATACTCGATGATTGACTTAATGAGGGAAGAGTAGAGAGAGATGATGACCTCTTTCTTCCTGGATGCAAAACCCTTGGTAATGAGATGTGCCACATAGGACTTTCTGACCACAGTGGCAATGTGGCGGTCGAAGGATAGGTTGCTGTCAACCTGTGTCCCCAGATCTCTTATAATGCCTTCAGTGTTCAGTGGGCTCCCATTGATGTGGTAATTAGTGGGAACTGAGTTTTTCCCAAAGGGGATGACAATGCATTTTTTGACATTAAGCTTAAGAACATGGTTTCAACACCATTCATTGGTCTCAGTGAGGCCTTTCTTTAGGATGTCTGCATCACTTCAGGAGTTAATAATGGCTCCCAGCTTGCAGTCATCTGCGAACTTGGGTCAGCCAGAGTCCCTCCATGTTGGCCTGGACTTCTGAGAAGTAGATGCCAAACAGGAGTGGACCCAGGACTGATCCCTGTGGGACTCCACTAGTGACTGGTCGGCAGTCTGACTTGGAGTCCATTACTTTCACACTGTAGGTTCTATCTGTGAGCCAGTTTGCAACCCACCTATTGATATAGAGGTTGATGCCTAGTTTGGTGAGTTTATCAATAATTCTTGAGTGGGGAATGGTATCAAAGGCCTTGACCAGATCAAGGTAGGCTGTATGAATTGCCTTGCCATCATCCACAGCTCTGGTGACTGACTCAAAGAAGTCAACCAGGTTGAGTAGACATAATCTAGCTTTCACAAAACCAAATTGCGTGGGATCTAGTTTGGAGATTCCCTATATTCTTGTTAATTAGGTCCATGATGATCCGCTCCATAGCCTTACATACCAGACTCATCAGGCTAATCGGTCGATAATTCCCAGTGTCTGTAGTTGCTCCCCCTTTATGGAGAGGGATGACTGTAGTTGTGCACCATTCAGTAGGGACAAAGCCCGTGGCGAGGCTGTGATTGAACAGGGCACATAGATGTGGTGCCAGTTCACTTTGTAGTTCATGTAGAACACATCCAGGGATATTGTCGGGTCCCATGGAAGCTGTATTCTTGGCCTTGGGCAATGCAGCTTTAACCTGTGCTGCAGTAATGCTGGGTGCCTGGCATTCCTCCAGTATTGTGATTGGTCCTTTACGGGCGGAGAGAGGGGTAACGTTGGCACTGAATCTGTTGGCCAGTATGTTGGCAATATCTGTTGGCTCAGAATGGGGTACCATTGTGCAGTACCTCAAGGCAAACCTGGGTATTGCCGTGGAAATTCTTGACATAACTATAGAAGGCTTTGTGCTTTTTTTAGTGTCTGCCACAATTCTGCCTTCATAGCTGGCTTTAAAGGTTTTGATGAGGGATCTCAACATTTTGTTGAGGCTAATAAGGGAGTTTTTCCTGTCTTGGGGCTTCACCTTTTTCTGCAACAGTTTCTTCCTTCTGTTACGGAGTTTATTAATGGCATGGGCCCACCAGAGTGGCTTCCTTTTTTTGGTGGAGAATGGCTTGGTTCTGTTGTGTATGGCTAGTTCCATGCATTTATGTATGTGTTTGTACAGTGCATTGGTGTATGATTCGGTAGTCATGCATCTATTTTCCATTGACTTGGGTGCCGTGAAATTAGCCACCTCTGTTTTTAGGAGCCCAAAGTCAGCTTTGGAGAAGTTTTTGTGGTCAGATCTAACCAGGGAAGAATTGACTATTGCTATAGAGCAACGGTTGCCCATGTTAGTAAGAACCAGGTTAAGGGTGTTGCTTTCTCTAGTGGGGGTAAGAATGAGCTGGTCCAGAGCATTGGAATTGATGAATTCCAGGAAGCGTTTGGCCTATTGGTGCATGAGTAGTTTTCCCAGTTGATGGAGGGGTAGTTGAAGTTACCTAGTATGAGAGTGTTGGGTTGGACCCTAATAGTTTCCAGGGTGCTTTAGGAAAGTGGAATGGGAGTCTTGGGACATGGTTGGGGACCTATAGCAGGCTACGACCTGAATTGCCGTCTTACCCAATGTTAGTTGTACCCGAAGTATCTCAGATGTGTTATGCAGGACTACTAGTCTGGAGGTGTGAATATCCTTTATGAACATGGAGACGCCACCGCCTTTGGAGCTTCGGTCCATGTTCTTGGGTTGAAAGGTGTGGAATGAGTTATACCCTGGTAGCACAGGGGTGCTTTCTGCTGCTTTAAACTAGGTCTCCCTTACAGCACAAATGTCGATATTCTCCATTTTGAGGAGTGCTTCGAGCAAATGCATCTTGAGATTTAGACTTCTAGCACTGAGCAGCATGACCCTCAGATTGCATTTATTTATAGCTGTTATGGTGGTAATTTGGTCTTTGGAGCACTATAGGGGTGGCAAGAGCCTTAGCCAGTATCCGGAAACCCAGGGGTGACAGATGCAGGCCATCTCTGGCAAAACATCTGGGTCTGTCAATCATGTCATCCCAAGCAGACGGATACTGGATCCCCTTAGAATGACACCAGAAATTTAGATCATTGTGGACGTCAGTCATTTTCTGCTTGTACTGCGGTATCATTCTGGGTGACGGTAGGATGCTGCTCAGGGCTAGGGTCATACTTGCCTGGGCCACATAATCCGAGAGCTCCTCCATGTCTCTTTTCATGTAGTCCATGGAAGTGCATCTCAGCTCATTCACAACCACATGGACAGTGACAGAGTCATGCTTGTACTTGTTGTGGAGTGACCTGAGTGCATGTGTTATGCATCAGATTCTGGCACCTGATAGACAGCTGACTGTTACCTTCTCCTTATTCAACCTAGTGAGTGGGACATTAGTGTGCCTCTCTATAGTCACCTATGATTAGTGTATTGGGCACACTGTTTTCTCCTAACGGCTTAGGTTGAGGGGCACACTGTGTAGGTGAGCTATGTGTCTTGTGGTTTGTGCTGTGTTGTGGTGGTTGAGTGCATTTCTGCCTTGGAGGTCTTTGCTGTTTGGGTAGATTTCTATTGAGAGGCTCCGAGAAGGTGGGTGTGTGGTTTCTGTTTTTATGTGAGAGCTGTGATGGTGGGTGTTCTGGAGGGCTTATGTGTTGCATGTGGTGTGGTGCAGGTGTTGAACTTCTCCTCTTCACCAGCTCCTCTGGTCTTGGCTTGAGAGTGCATGGACAATAAAACATTTTTATTGTTTGTTTTATCATCTATTGGCTACATTAAAGTTTTATTACCTGAGCCATGTTTCAGTTCATTTCTTTTGGATTTATTGGATTTGCTTTGTAATCGAATTGGTTTATCAGAAGCAGGATTTTTGTTTTTCCTTGAATTACGGTAACTGCCTGGACAGTGCACAGACACATTGTGTAGAATATTCTTTTTATGTTTCACACCGGCTGGCAGTTGATTGAGTGGAAACTCTTCCATGTGATATGCTGGGGTCATTATGATAATGTGGTTGTAGTGTCACAGTATGCCTGCATGGTGGTGTTTTTCACTTCTTCTGTCTGTGGGAAACACATCTGCTCCTCCATGCATATCAGTACCACGTATAGAAAATGGTGCAAAACTTGCAAGATCGAGATTGCAGAACTGCTAGCATGTCCCCATTTTGATGCTAAAAGGTTCCTGAAACAAGAATTGTTAATGATATACAAACCTTTGTATCTACTGGGATAGGCATTTCATACATCCTTTTTGATCCCACATAAGAATAACACCAATCAACAATCAGTCAGCTCCCATAAGATCTCTCTGTTTATGTGGTACTGGTCAACTATGTTCTGGTCATAAAAATGATTGTATGTCTGCTCCAAATAGTCCTTTTTGTAATGTGGAGGACAGTGGCATGCAACAATATCAAAATTGGCTTCCACGGTGGCTAGTGACACATTCTAAATGGCTAAAGTAGGTGATAGTACTAGCATCACTGTGTAAGTGATAACCCTGTTCAGCAAATAATAAGGTGTATATACAAACTAATCACCACAGCTCAGTGTGCTGTTTTATATGATTTTGGAATCTCACTGCTGTGTTTGTTGTTATCATTTGCATATGTAGTCTCTTCCCATGAACATCTGGGCACTTGTTTGCATGTCATTATGTGATTATTTGCATGCAATTCATATCCTGCTATTTCCTGTGGTAGAGCAGTTGAACAATAGGTATCTGTCAGTTGACTCATCACAGCTTATCTTATTTTGCCAAATGTAGTGTGCTATTTTTACCAAATACCCCTTTATATCTTTGTTGCATTTTTAATGAGAAAATAGAAAAATACAACAATCTTGTAGGTTTTATACAGGTTTTCATAATTTGTATGTTTTACAGAACAGTACCCATGAGCTACCACATAGGTGGTAGTCTACGTAACACCGAAAGTGTGATAAGAAACCTTGGGGCACAGGTGGACAGTAGTCTCTCCTTTGATAATCACATTGCCACAGTAGTCAGGAAATCCTTCTACATGGCACACCTCATCACAAAAGTTTCTCATCCAGGAAAAAAGAGGTCATTGTTCCCCTCTACTCGTCACTCATTAGACCCATTATAGAGTACAACGCCCCTTTTAGTATGTACCTCCCAAGACATCTACAACAACTGGAAAGGCTGCAGAAATACCTCACAAAAAGGATTACTGGCCTCAAACAGATGCCGTATGCAGACCGTTTCAAAAAACTTCAGCTTTAATCCATCGCATATCGCCTACTCAGAGGCAGTCTCTGCCTAACATACAAAGCTTTGTCAAACCCAGAGCTGTTGGACACACTCCATTTAAAGAAATCCCAATCCCTCCAACCAACCGCTCTAGGGACCTAAACTTTGTCACCACAATAAACAGAACATGCTGGAGGGATAGATTCCTGTCCCAGAGACTTCCCATACTTTGGAACAAACTACCTATCTATATCAAACAAAGCTCCTCACTAGCACTCTTCAAGAAAAATCTTGATGATTGGTGGGAAATAGGAAATTCACCCTGGGGATCACCTCTGTGGCTCTGCTCGACAGGGGCACAGGAAAATAATTTTCTTGGGTGGCGAAAGCCAGGGTACCTTTTTGGCTAGGCTTATATAGGCCCCAGAGCCAATAGCCTAGTACCTACCTATGAAACTATGAACAGCAACTGTATTTATCTGTTTTTTAAGGTATGCTCAGTAGTATTATATCAAGAATACTGTAAGACTTTTGACAATATTTATTCCATTTTGTCTCCTTCTCTCTCTCTCTCTCTCTGCCTTTCTCATCACATTGCATAAATCGCTTGGTTACTCATTTTTGACATGTTGATACCTTTAGCATGCTTCAGTAAAAAAAGTGAATATGTATACTCTTACTTAAACGCACTTTCACATTAGCCCAACAAACCCTTTAATTTGGCATCTTCATTGAAATCTGATACTTTCCTGTAATCCTGAAATAGGGTAGTTGTTATTAGGGGCAAAACGTAAGACATTACAGAAACACAGACACTTAACTATAGTGTAATAAAAACTTAAGTGGAGGATACAACACATTGCAGGTATTTGATGCACAGTAAAAAATTGTCTCAACATTTATTTGATGCTGGTCTAGAGCTATTTTTTTATTTTGTATATATGTTTGTGTGTGTGTGTGTGTGTGTGTGTGTGTGTGTGTGTGTGTGTGTGTGTGTGTGTATATATATATATATATATATATATATATGTATATAAATATATATATATATATACATACACACACACACACACACACACACACACATATACAAAATAAAAAATAGCTCTAATTGCTAGGCAAGCAGCGACATTGCAACTACAGTATAACCTCAAACGTAGGAGCATGTACCCTTTGTAACCTATCTCATTGTAAGCCGCTGTAGGGGATTTATCTCCTGAAGATGTCTGACATATTTTAACTATCTGAGAGAACCATCCTCTGTTATGGCAATAGGTCAGTGTTTTACTACAGCTCCCCAGCATAACATTTTGCATTATTTAAGAACTTAATGGAACATGTCATCAATTACATTACATTAGATACATCCACGTTTAGCAAACAAGTTAATATATAGTAAGTAGTCATTACTCAGCCCTAGTGGGAAACAAATCCCCAACATCTGAATGCCTTTTTCCATGTTTCTAGAAGTCTAATGAGCTATCCATTATACCACAGAGCCGCTGCATGTCATAGCAATCAATATTGTTAAAATTGTGTTTTCTGTTAATTCCATTATTAAGAGAGGCTAGTGTCCCCATTACCCCCCTCTCCCAGCTAATTCAAAAGAGGACTCGGCAGTCTCAAAACATGACCAGTTCATTAAAAAGGTTAACTCAGCTGAAATGACAGTCCTGTTCTCACAAATATTTTAAGTGTGGAGTAGCAATAATAAAAGTATGCTCGGAACTGAGTGAATAAAGAAAATGGTAAAATATTCTTTATCACTCAGGAGGTTAATCCTTCCTGTGACATCCCCATGCTGGGCCAGTAGTCAAGGAGCCTGAAACCTCACCACTAACACTGGTACACTAGAGAAGGACGTTCACTTGGAGTTCAAATGGATACACTCAGTGTTTCGAGATGCAGACCTCTCTGCATCAAGCACAATTTCCCTTAAGAGCACACAGGGAACACAGTCAGCCCATGGTCTGAGTATCTCTATCTATCTTTGTCTGCCTCCCTCCAGGTCCCCAGTAAAACTCCCCACTGGTACAGCTGTACGGTTAGGTCCTTAGTCAAGTGTCCAAGTCAAGTCTGCCAGCACCCTTTGTGTCCTGCTCCAAGTAGCAGACACATACACTAATTTTCACAGGCACACACACACACACACACACACACACACACACACACACACACACCTGGGAAAGATTGGCACCAATTACCCGCTGTGCCCCCTTCTGCCCAGACTATATGCTAGTTGTCACTGCCTCCAGTCAGTTACTATAAGGCTCTTAAAAGAGTATCCAATTATACTGAGGGAAGTTAATATTAATACAAATGGTAATGTTGACCAAACAGCCAGGCTTTCAAGAGTTGCCAGAGTTATCATCATATAAATATATGCAAATACTCTCAAAACTTAAATGTTTTTTTAAAAAGGACCAGCCACGATAAAAAAGTTTAAATATATTTATTATTAAATGATAAAAGAACCTGAAAATACTAAGTATCTATTTACAGCAAACGCCAGAGTTTCATTCACAGGGAATATTAAAAATAACACCAATGGAAAGTTTCACACAGTCATAGAAAAACGGTACTTAGCTAGTCTCACTATCTGTTCCTAACTGATCTAGAGAATTACTGTTCCTATTTATTGAATAGAGCCAGGCAAGATGATTTGGGCGAGTGGTCCTTCTTGTCATATCCAAGACAGAATGCAGAATGCTGAGAGGCTACTGCAACTAATATATAAATATTACTTTTGGCTTACAGAATGACATCACACACATCCAGTCATCTGATTCTGTTTAAAATGCTATCACCTACACTAGAAGCTGACAAGATTTTAGCACCTACAATGGATATAAAAAGTTTACACACCCCTGTTAAAATGCCAGGCTTTTGTGATATAAAAAAAGGAGACCACAGTAAATCATTTCAAAACGTTTCCCACCTTTAATGTGACCTATAACCTGTACAATTCAATTGAAAAACAAACAAATCTGTTATGGGAAAAAATATAAAAATTAAAAAACGTACAATATGCTGGTTGCATAAGTGTGCACACCCTTAAACTAATACTTTGTTACGTGTGTGCACACCCGTATACTAATACTTTGTTGAAGCATCTTTTGATTTAATTACAGCATTCAGTCTTCTTGGGTAGGACTCTATCAGCATGGCACATCTTGACTTGGCAATATTTCTCCACTCTTCCTTGCAAAAGTGCTCCAAATCTGTCAGATTGTGAGGGCATCTCTTGTGCACAGCCCTCTTCAGGTCACCCCACAGATTTTCTGTTGGATTTAGGTCTGGGCTCTAGCTGGGCCAGTCCAAAACTTTAATGTTCTTCTGGTGAAGCCATTCTTTTGTTGATTTGGATGTATGTTTGGGGTCATTGTCATGTTGAAAGGTGAAATTCCTCTTCATCTTCAGCTTTCTAGCAGACTCCTGAAGGTTTTGGGCCAAAAGTGACTGGTATTTGGAACTGTTCATAATTCCCTCCACCTTGACTAAAGCCCCAGTTCCAGCTGAAGAAAAGCAAACCTAAAGCATGATACTGCCACCGCCATGCTTCACCGTGGGGATGGTGTTCTGTTGGTGATGCAAATTGTTCTTATTGCTCCAAACGTACCTTTTGGAATTGTGGCCAAAAAATTCAACCTTGGTCTCATCAAACCATAACACATTTTCCCACATGCTTTTGGGAGACTTGATGTATTGTTTTGCAAATTTTAACCGGGCCTAGATGTTTTTCTGTGTAAGAAAAGGCTTCCTTCTTGCAACCCTACCCCATAGTCCAGACATATGGAGAATAAGGGAGATTGTTGTCACATGTAGTACACAACCAGTGCTTGCCAGAAATTCCTGCAACTCCTTCAGTGTTGCTGTAGGTCTCTTGGCAGCCTCCCTGACCAGTTTTCGTCTCGACTTTTCATCAATTTTGGAGGGACGTCCAGTTCTTTGCAACATCACTGTTGTCCCATATTTCTCCACATTTTGATGACTGTCTTCAATGTGTTCCACGGTATATCCAATGCTGTGGAAATTTATTTGTACCCTTCTCCTGACTGATACCTTTCAACAATGAGATCCCTTTGATGCTTTGTAAGCTGTCTGTGAACCATGGCTTTTGCTGTCGCAGGCAACTGAGTAAATGTCAGGAAAATCCTACTAGGACAGCTGAATTTTATTTGTGGGTAATCAGTCTCTTTAATGGATGGCAGATGTGTACCCAAGAAGACTGAATGCTGTAATTAAATCAAAAGGTGCTTCAAAACTTGTTTTTTATATCACAAAAACCTGGCATTTTAACAGGGGTGTGTAAACTTTTTATATCCACTGTATGTGTTACCATACACACAGATAGAGCTTTGCTCAGATCTTCTGGAAGTCATAAAACCATTCCACTCTTCATACAGGAGCTACAACTTATTCTGTAGCATAGACATTGCATCTCTGGCTCCCTTCAGAACTGTGGGATAACATCTTTATGGCTTCACCCACAAAGTAATTTAATTTCAAGAACATTTTGCAAAGTCAGGTGGATTAAAATTAGCCTCTTCATGTCCAGTATATGCTGTTACAATGTATACATTTTAACAGTTGCTGTAATGCATGTGCATTTCTTTTCCTTCCAGCAGGGCACACTGTTGATACATTATAACACAAGCAAACCTTGCAAGTACATTTTCAGCACAAGCATCTGTACAAATCAGTTTCATAGATTCATAGATTCATAGATTAGTACTAGGCTAACTGCCCTTGTGAGACATTTTAAGCCTAGCCAGTTATCCCCTGTGAGATTCAAACCCTGTACCTTGTGTTTGTAAGGCAAACACCTTAACCATTAGGCCACACTCCCAACCCATTTGATATACAAATGACATATAATTATTTACAAAATTCCAGATAGCTGTGCTAGCATATGTTACAAATCCACTGCCCTATTTCTCCTGGCATGGCTGGCAGTACCTCCTATTGTCACACTCCCCATTAATGAAAATGAGCCAACAAGATCTAAACATGTTGTATTTCTAAGACTATAACATTCCTATTAGGACTTAGTGACATGGGTTCCAGCCATTGAAGAAGTAAGGGACAGCATTTATAGATAGCTGCATGTGTAGAGGAAGGACGTAAGATCTATTTCTGTTCAGATATTAGTTAGAGAGTTCCCTGCATACATTACCACTCTAAACCAGCTGTAAAGGATTCTACAGGCATGTTGAGGTTGAGCAAGAATCTACCTGAGGCTTCTTCTTCTTTTTGAAATTAACTATAAAACCACTTTATAAATTAGCCCCTATGCTAAGTTTTTATATTTTTTTCAACAGGATCATATGAGGAACTAAATCAGAAATCTTTTGTTAGTGCCCTGAAAAGTGCACCTGTTTACTTGCCTTGCTCCATGCTTCTCTATTTGAATTTTACTTTTATATTTATGTACTTATTTGTTTTGCTTACTGGAAAAGTCAAGCTGGGCTCAAGGCCCATTTTTAGTGTAGACCCAGAAAGAAAAGCTCCATGCATACAGAGTTAAAGAACAATACATTGTTGTCACGTTTTCACATTCTATCCAAATAAAAATCAGCCAACTCCTATAAGATGTCTACGTAGACCATAGTAATAAATATGGCATTATACATTTGTACATATTAGCAAGACGTAATAAGTGTAATACAACAATGTTCTTGGATACACTTAATACATATGTGGACATGTTAGGAGTGTTTGAGCAATGTTACAGTTTTGGTATTCATGTAGATTCAGCAGAATTTTGAGTACATATTTTGTCAAGGTGGTACTGCTAGTTGGTAGATTTTAAAGATTATGTAGAACAGAGTGGATGTACAATAGACATGGAAAGAAGTCTAGAGCTAATAATAGTTGATAGTTTCGATTCTCAGCTAGAATCTAATTTACACTGAGGAAGGCATTGAAGTTTTTTTTGCCAAAACCGATCTGTGTTGTATGGTTATGTAGTTTTTTACTACTAGCCTAATAAAGTAAATTGATGCTGCAGCTGCTGGTCTCTCTTTTTCATTTTATATTCTGCTTTGGTTTGAGTCCTTGCAGCCGCCATACTTGCAGAGTCTCTTGGTGTTTGGAGTTTTGATGGAGGCCTAGAATTCTTAGATTTTTATGTTGAGTGCTTTGCAAATCAAAGTAGTAGCTGGTTTTCGCATTTTTCACTTTAACCTTGTTCGTGGTATGATTCTGGAGGTATCTAAAGTTTTGTTGGTCTTACAGAGTTCGATTTGCTTGCCAGATTTTCTAGGCCTGTAGGTGGAAGAGTTGTATAGACCAACTGTTTTGGCCATCTGCTGTAGAACATAGATCACAGACTGCATGCTATAGCAAGGCTATACAGTCAACTGTGTAAAATGTGGCTCTATGTGATTTGGCCAGCTGGTGTCCATGCTAATGGTAGGAGAGGTGTATGTTTCCCTTTTTGGCCACTGTCTGCCCACCACAAAGCCCAGCAGCCCCTGGGTCAATAAGCGTCTGGCCAGCTGGTGTCCAGTTGCCCAGCCTGGGTTAACTGGGGTAGCTGTTTTGAGTGAAAGCTAGATGTAAAATTAATCAACCTGCCAAAAGATGAACTAAGAATTGCTACACTCAGTCTTGGTTCACTGACATGACAGAGCTTGGAAGTGGATGACATGATGATATGGAGGTGGGTGGACATCCTATGTATTCAAGAGACAAGATGGAAGGGCAAATCAGCAAAGACACTTGGCTTGGGATCAAGAGTCTACTACTCAGGAGGAGGATAGGCTAGAAATGGAGTAAGAACTGTGGTAAAAGAGAGGCTTTAGAAGGCAGTGAGGGATATCATCAGAATTAGTGACAGACATGTGGCAGTCAGACTCCAGAGTAAAGATAATAGCAGCCTATACCCCACAGCAGGGTTGTTATAGTGAGGAAAAGAGTGCATTCATACAGCAGTTGCAGGACCTAGCAGATAAAGCAGGACAACAGAAATTGGTGCTGGTAATGGATGACTTGAACACACATATCAGGACAGACAGAACAAGATATGAGGACTGCCTGGGTTCACATGGGTGGCGCAGCAGGAATAAAGGAGAGGTCATTCTAGACTTCTGTCTGGCAAATGGCTTGATAGTAGCCTACACATAGTTCAAAAAGAAAGACAGTCACAGGATCACGTACAAGAGTAGCCAGCATGTAACTTGGGTGGACTTCCTCTTAGTAAGGAAAGGGCACTGGCATAGAATCAGTCATTGCAAAGTCATCCCTAGTGGAACAGTCGGGCCACATCATAAACCACTGGTTGCCACTGTGACGACCTTCCACTAGACCAGTAATCAAGGAGCCTCAATCCTCACCACTGGCAACAGTGGGGGATGTTCACTGAGAGTATGACAGGTACACACACAGTATTTCCAGATGCAGCTTTACGCATCAAGTGCAGTTTCCCCTAAGAGCACACAGAGACCACCATCAGTCCAGGGCTAATTTCTCCCTCTTGCTCCAGATCCCCAATAAGACTTCCCACTGCCACAGCTATAGAGTTGAGATCACAGCTGAGTGATCAAGCCAGCACCTGAAGCACCCTCTCTGTCCAACCAGTGCTTCGTGGCCTGCTCAAGTAGCTGACACACACACTCTTTGAGATTTGATTTACACACACACGCATCTGGGAGAGGCTGGCACAGGTTTGCTAGCTATGCCTTCTTCTGCCCAGAGTATAAGGTAGTTATCACTGCCACCAGTCACTCCTTATTAGCTACTTTAGGGTCCTTAACAAAGGGTATCCAATCTTACTATATAATATTAATACCAATACAAATGGTAGTTTGACCAAGAGCAAGGCAATTAGGAGTGGCCCACACACTGTCACCAGATAAATATGCAAGTACTCTCAAAACTTAAATATCTCTACACAGATCACCCACAATGAAAGTTTTAAATATATTTAATAATAAATAATAAAAGAACAAGACAATACTAAATATGTATGTTTTTCTTTATTTGTGTGAGCCTTTACTGCAGTGTTATTTTAAATATTCCCTCTGGTTTTGAAATAAAGAAAAACATCTAAACTAAGTTTTGCTATATTCCTGACTGTATCTAAGAGAGTTATACTGTTCCCTATAAACTTACTTCATTAGAGCAAGGCAGATGTGTGGTGAATGGGTCTTGTTGTTGTTGTCAGGTCCAAGATAGAATGCAGAATGCTCTGTCTCACTAAGATACTTCTCAAATTAATATCTAAAATATTACTGCTGGGATAGATTTCAGAATGACATAATTTCTGACCATCTGACTTCTAGTTCCCAGGCCAAAACCCCCATTGTTAGAAGCTGGCAGCATTTAGCATCTACCTGTAAAAATACACAGACAGCGGCTTTTCCTCAGATCTTTGGCAGATGCAGGAAGTCATAAAACAATTGCATTCCTTCATGCTGCAAATCTAACAATTAGTTCACTCCAAGGACAATACAGAAAGATTCGTAGTAAAGACCTTGTGTCCCTAGCTGCATTGAAAACTTGAGAGAGCCTCTTTATTGCATCCTATAAAGTAATTTAATTTCAGATATTTTTCTAAAGTTTGCTGGACTGAGGTTAACCTCCTGTATTCCAGTTTCCACTGTTAAAATATATATTTCAACAGTTACAATAGTACACGCACATTTCTGTTCTCTTCTAGTAGAGCACACTGTGGTTACATTTCAAACACAGCACTTTGCAAATACATTTTTAACACACACGTCTGTACAAGCAGTTTGATATACACATGACACGCACTTCTAATACATTTGTAACACAAGCATCTTGTATAAATCATTTTGATACTCACCAATGACATATAATTATTTACAAATTTCCAGCTAGTTGTGCTAACAGTATCTCCTTTTGTCAAAGCCACAATCAGTGCAAGCAATGGTTAGAAACAGCTGTAGGGTCCACAGAGACCAGACTGAAGACCTGGAAGTTGCCTGGAGAGAAAGTACAACAGTTCAAGGAATTACTTAGGGGTCTAGCACCCCAAGAAAAGGAGGAAATAGCGTGAGTAGAAGAAGAATGGCAGTGCCTCAAAACAGCATGTATGAATAGATATGTGGCCAAACCAAGTATGGAAATAAAATACATAAGGAGAGCTGGTGGTGGAATTCAGAAGTCCAGGAAGTATTCAAAAGAAAAAAAGAGTGCAGGAAAAAATGGGAGATGAAAAAGGCAGACCAGGCTAGAAAGGAATACCCTTTGGCTAACAAAGAAGCTAAGAAAGGAGTTGCAGTAGTAAAGAACAGGGCATCAGAGACATTCTACCAACTTTTATTTATTTTATTTTACATTTGTTTACTGGGAAAGTCTGACTAGACAAAATGTCCTTTTTCAGAGGAGGCCCAGGGGGAAAAAAAGCTCCATATTTATAAATAACAGTATGATACATATACAAAGTACAGATACAGATGTTAATTCAGTCTCTGGAAAGTGACTCAGTAGGTGGCATAAAGAAACTATATCAGGTTGCAAAACAAAGACAGAAAGATAAAGAAGATAGTGAGGCACCCTTCGTAAGGGATGCCAGCAATAACCTGCTCACCAGTCCACACAACATCAAAGGCAGATGGAAGGAGTGCTTCAAGCAGCTTCTGAATGAAAAAAAAGTCAGAAGCTGTACTGCCCCAGACACAGCCTATGATGTGAGAAGAAGAGGAGGCACCCTAGGAGAAGTAAGAATAGCACTAATGAAGTCAGGGAAAGCAGCAGGCTCAGATGAGGTCACACCAGATATGATAAAGATGCTGGGTGAGATAGGGGAGAAATGGCTCTTGAGGGTACTCATTGCAGTGTGGAGAGAAAGGCATATCCCAGATGAATGTAGAGTAAACATACTCATGCAGTGTACAAGAACAAGGACATCCACAACTGTGGACAGTACAGAGGTATCAAACTCTTGTCACATTACATGAAAGTTCGGGAGAGGGTGAGTGATAAATGGATATGCAAGGTAGTAGAAAGTAAGATGGGGATGAGCAGTTCGGATTCAGATCAGGATACAGCACAACTGACCCGATGTTTGCAGTGAGACAGAGGGTTGAGAAGAAGCTAGAGATGAGGAAAGAGTCCAACTGGGCATTCCTAGACTTGTAGAAAGCATATGACAAGGTTCCAAGAAAACTGATTGGTTTGAGTCCCAGAAAACTGGTAGAATTCATGCAGGCTTTGTACAAGGACCCAATGACTCAAGTACAAGCAGTGTTCAGTCTCACAGATGGGTTCCCAGTGGGAGTGGGTGTGCAGAAGGGTTCACCTCTTAGCCCACTGCTGTTCATATTGGTGATGGACTATATTAGCAAACAGGTCAAAGGGGACAGAGCAACAAAGTTGCTGTATGCGGATGATGTGGCATTTACAGGCAGACTCTGAGCAAGAACTTCAGCAAAAGATATGGAATGGAATGCAAAATTGAAGGCACATGGGATGAAACTAAGTACAGATAAGACAGTGGTAATGGCAGCAAATTGGGGAAATCAGAAGAAGCTGACAATTGAGGTAAAAGGGAAGATAGTGGAGCAGGTTAATAGCTTCAAGTATCTGGGCGGGGTAGTTATCAAGAAGAGAAGTCTGAATGAAGAGATCAAAGCTAAAATCAGAGGAGCTGCAGTCAACTGGAATAGAGTGTCAGGTGTAGTGTATGACAGAAGAATGCCAAAGAAGCTGAAAAGTAAGCTGTACAAACGAGTACTGCGACCAGTACTACTGTAAGGTACAGAAACCTGGGCAGTAAAGCTTGAGCAGATGGAAAGCTAGAGATGATGGAAATGAAGTGCCTGGGAAGGGTTATAGGATGCACAGTGTGGGTAGATGAAGAAATGAAGACATAAGACTAGAAGTCAAAGTAGCTCCAATTGTGGAAAAGATCAAAGAGAACAGATTATGGTGGTTTGAGCGCATGTGCAGAAAAACAGAAGGCAATCTGATGAAGATTTGGGACGGATGGGAAGAAGGTAAGAGGAAATGAGGGCATCCAGCAAAGAGGTGGATGGATTCTGTGAGCGATGATCTGTGACAGTCAGGCATTAGTGTTGAAGAAGGCAGGAATGTGGCATTGAATTGAAAGCCCATGTAGAAAAATGGGAAAAGGGGGGGTTGATGATGATGACGATGGCTTCTAATAGTAAAGTTGGGGAGGTGATCACTAAGTAAGTGTGTTTGTTAATGTTTCTGAGGATGATATTTTGTTTGGATTGGTGGTTAGAATCCAGTCCAGAAGGGATTGTTTATCCTAAGTCTTGTTGAACCTAGTTGGAGTTTGGATAATCTGAGTGTAGCCAAATACATTTAGTGATATGCCAGGGGAGTCAGTAGTGATTGAGATTCAATCTATGTTTGCGTCCCCAAGGATGATTGTTTCAAAAAGGATGTTTGAGGATATCCAGGAAAGAATATTCTCCATAGTACAGATGTTGTCTCTGGTGGAATTTATAAGGCAGTGATACACAGATGTTTCTGTGTGTTTAGTTTGAGAAAGGAAATAATGATTTCTTCATTTCTGAAAGTTGATGGATTACCAGGGTACAGAGAGAGTTCAAGGATATTGAGGAACATTTCAGCAACACCTCCTTCCTTCTTTTCTGTATGATTGAATCAATAGATGTTATAGCCGGGAAGGTGTAACTTCTACATCTTTGATGTCTAATCTCGGCCATATGGTGAAGATGTGTGGTGAGTGCATGATTAGCCAAACGTGTAGACCAATTATTTTGTTTGTAATGCCACTAATATTAATATGATGATTTTTATTCCTGAATGGGTAGTGGATGAGTTGTGTGGGATGTGATATGGAGATGGGGGGGGTCATATTCAGTCACTAGGGATGATCCAGGGATTCATGAATATCGCCAAAGAGCTAGAATTTGACAGATGTAGGGGAAACAAATCCTTCATTTTTAATTTTGTTTTACTGTCAAGCTTAGTTTGCAAAGGAGTGGCTGCAGAATAGAAGGTTTAAGGAGGTGATTGTAGTAGATATTATAAAGGCATGATACTATACATTTGAAAAAGGCAATTTGGCTGGGGAGAGGTCTGAGAAAATGAGGAGAAGGAATGTGAACATGATATGAGTAGGAGTATGTGAGAATTATACGAGCTCAAAAATATATTTGAAACTAGAGGATACCAAGTAAGGTGGTGCATGATGGTAGGGTTGAATACGGGGTTCTACAGTTATGAGGTAGGGTGAGCAGACCTTTAGAATAGCAACTAGGAGAGCTATGGATAATAGCTGATAAAGAGTATATGGGTAATGCACAAGAAATAGGAAAGGAAAGGAAGAATGCTGCTTATAATAAGTGATAGGAAGTAGAGGTTTAATGCGGAAGTACGGTAGTTAGATTGGAGTGAGTGCATGGATGTGAAGTAACAGACAATGGAGAGCTGAAACCACAGTAGGGAAGACTTTATTGATCTGGATGGGATGGTGGTGAAAAACAGAAAGTGAATAGGGAGGGGAGACTTACAGGATATGTTATGGATAGAAGAGAAACAGTAGGAGGTATGAGATTGTGGATAGTGGTGGTAGCAGAGAAAGGGGAGTTAGTAGATAGTATTGATTTGATGGAGTCAGTGGGTATAGGGATAACATGAAATAGGCAGGTTGTTTAGGTTAATAATATAGGTAGGAGACTTGGCTGTGATAGAAGATATAGATTGATTGGGGATATTATTTCGCTAGATGTGAAGGAAGGACCAAATTGGCTGAGGAGGTGGTGGATATAGTTATGAATTGTTTAAATGTAGATTAGAGTGGGGTGGAATAGGGTGGAGTGGGATTCAGGGTAGGGACTGGAATGTAGGGAATCCAAACATAGCGAGGAGTAGTATGAGACCCAACCCCCACTGAACTGTGAGCAGCAGAAAACAATCAGTTGATGGTGAGAGAGAGATAAGTATTAAAAAGTACATTAATGGGGAACCAGAGAAGAGTAGAAGCGAGAGAAGAAGAAATAGAAGCCACCGTGGTGCAGCGGTTAGCATTGTCGCCTCACAGCAAGAGGTCCTCCTGTTCGATTCTCGGCTGGAGCGCCTTCTTTGTGGAGTCTGCATGTCCTCCCTGCGGTCGAGTGATGTCAAAGATATGCAGGTAAGTGCGAGCGTGAATGGATGTGCTTTCCTTGAAGGTTA
The DNA here is from genome assembly GCF_019279795.1 of Protopterus annectens. Lineage (NCBI taxonomy): Eukaryota > Metazoa > Chordata > Ceratodontiformes > Protopteridae > Protopterus > Protopterus annectens. The sequence continues at coordinate 1,565,644,769 of NC_056729.1, read as the reverse complement.
GGTGTTGGGCTGGCAACTCGGCACCGTAAAAATACACTGCCAAATTAGCAGACCGGAGTTCCGCTGTGGCGACCCCTAAACAGGAAAAGCCGAAAGACATTACTTTTACTAGATCTTATAGAGATTACTACAGTCAGGAAAAGGAGTTACAGCTAGTACACTTGTGGTTTTAGGTGAAGGGGTCCACTCCAACCGTGCGACCTGTAGACCAGGGCAAGGTTAAAAGGGATGGATTAGCTAGGCTTTGTTACAAAGATTTCTGTCCTTTTCAATGATCAGGGACTCCGCTACTAACCATACTGTTTCTTGGGTCTTATTTGAGAGTCACACAGTTATACTGTAAAAGCAGTTTTGGCATCAGGAGCCATTTGATGCCAGGATTCATTGGTAATATTCTTGGACCAGGTGGTTTGGTTGTTTTATTTTGTTCAGCAAGCTTCTGTAGTGATTCAGCAAACTTGTAGAGTATGTGCCCTTAGCTGTTGTTTCAGGTAGCTGTAGGGAGAAAATAAAAAAAGTACAAGTATAGCATAGAGAGGGCACAGCTACAGAGTAAGAAGTGATATAGAGATAGATGTAGAGATACGTAGTGGAGAACACATAGGAGTCATAAGTAGGTATGTAACCTGTGATACTGGTACTGCTCCTCTTGGAGGTCCAAGTTGTACTTCTGGCAACTTAAACTAGACACCAAGCTCTGAATCTACCAAGGCCAGTGTATGGAAGAAACCAGCCATTTAATAGGTAAAAAAGTAGGAATCAGCAATTCGGAAATACTGCAGCTATACAGCTATATCAAGTAAGCAATTACGTTAGGCAATTTAAGTTTGTTTGCACTTAATAAAATATGCAGCTTTTGTGAGGGCTTGTAATTTGCCCTGTATTAAATGGTTTGAGGACAAGATATTGAAGATGCATTCGTGAGTTCCAGTTTAAGCTGACCAGTTTTAAGTTTTCCTAGAACCATAATAATATGGCTCACTGTAAATTCACAATGTTTATTGCCATGCAAATAATATTTATACCTTGACCTGGACAAAATAGTTGATACAATACCTTACTCAGCATTGTAGAAAAACAATTGGGTATAAACCCCTATGTCACCCGCTGGATAGCTGGTAGCTCTGAAATATGACCCATGAAGTTAGGATGGGGGAGTCCATAGCCACAAAGAGTCTGGCCACTAGAGGAGTCCCTTGGAACTGTGTGCTGGGTGTGCTCCTTTTTGGCATCTACTTTTCTGACGTCAAGGCCAAAGTCAAGGGCCTCTGGCTAACAAAGATTGCAGACGACTGCAAACTAGGTAAACTCATACACTTCCCCCAGTGCATTAATATCAAGGCCTCACTCAGACAAATAACTGGTGCCAGAGCTATGGTCTAAAAGCCAATGCCAAAAAATCCATAATAGTATTCCTTGGGAAGTTGGCTCCACCCAGAAACTACCTTATTGATAACACACCCCTAAGAGTAGACCCAGTAGTCATGGATGTGGGGACTCACTCAGACAGTAACTAGCCATTGCCCATCATGTGGCTATGATGGTAAGGTAATTATTCTATGTTTTACAACTTATAAGCAAGGGTATCTAGGTCCAGGGAATTCATTGCTCCACTGTACTCAGCCATCATCTGACCAATCATTGATTACAATGCCCCATTTGGTATGTACCTGACCAGGCATATGCAGTAACTGGAACGTCCAGAGATACCTCAGAAAAAGGATGCAGGGCATAAAGAGAATGCCCTATGCAGATCACATCAAAGCCATATCTGTACTCAGTTTCCTACAGACTTTAAGTGGTGATATATGCCTGGCATACAAGGCATCCCTGGATCCCGCTCTGATGTACCTTCTGTATATCCATAAATCAAATAGCATCAGAATTACCCAATCTAGGGACTTTAAACATTGCTTATGACATAAATAGGGCATGTTGGAGGGACAGGTATGGTCTCAAAGACTACCGTTTCTCTGGAAAAGGATACTTATCCTTGTGAAGCATAATTCTTCCCTAAGTCTGTTCAAGCATAACTTGGGACAGTGGCTGGAGAATGGGAAATTCACCCCCTGGCCTGGCAGCTATGTTCCTTATAGACAGAGGCAGCTTGTAAATGCTTGACTACCCAAGATCTAGACTACATACACCCCTTAGAATAATTTTAAGGTTCCTAAATTTGTCATACACATTTGTTATGCATGGCTAAGCCTAAAAAAAATCCACTGTGGTCATTAGCCTAAAGATCACCTGTGAACCTTTTAAATACATCCTTTAACTGTCTTGTCACTGTGGATTCTTCAAGACCTGAGAAGCAGAAGACAGAAAGGGAATGGGTTAATAGCTGGATATACCAGAAGAGATATCTGGCATGGGAAGAGAAAAAATGTGGTTTGTTTCCACAGGTCAAGGAATACCCCTGTAAATAAAGAACTATTAAAAATGGGAACTACTGCTGGGTAACTGAGGGGTCTTTAATGCTTTAATATTTTTTTTCTGGCAGCTAGTCAGCAATCTTTTTAATGTGGAGGGAAGTACTTTTGAAAAATATAAAATGAATGAGGACTATATTGTCTGCTTTGTGAAGGAGTAAAAAGGGATATCACTGGGGAAAAGTTAAGAAGATCCTGCAGATGATATTTATTTATTTTATTTATTTAACATTTGTTTACTGGAAAATTTTGACTGGGTCAGGAACCCATTTTCAGCAGAGGTCCGGGGAGAAAAGCTCCAGATGGTACATGAAAGTTAAGCCATTATACGAACAAGACAATAGCAAGTATTAAAGTACACATTAAATAAGTATGTATGTATGTGTCTTTCGGCTTTTCCCGGTTAGGGGTCACCACAGCGGAACTCCGGTCCGCTAATGATTGGCAGAAGATTTTTACGTACTGGCTTGCCGGGCCTAACGCACAAACTTCAACGAAGGAACGCCCATTCACGCATGTCTCTACACAGAAGACGCTCTAACTAAGAATCGAACGGGCAACATCTAACTGTGAGGCAACAACGCTACCGCAGCACCACCACAAGTAATGAATACTAAATAAGTATAGAGAGGTAGATGCAGTAATAAAACTTGTACTAGATAGGCAATACTAAATAAAAGCAAAAGTAGAGTACTACTTTTTTTTTTTTTTAATCAGGTAGGATTAAGGTAAAGAGTGAGGGTCAGGCAGAGGGTCAGAATATTAGAAGCAAGCATATGCTTAGAAGAATTGTGGTATAGGATGGGAATAATTAAGGGTGTAGAACTACATAAAGTTTCTTAGTTCGCTATGGTAATGGTTAGTGGGTGAAATTCATGGTGTAGGGATCTCCAGATGTAGAAAGGAAAGGGCCTAGAGACTAGATGAAGTTCAGCTGTTAGGGAAGGAGCAGGGGCAGGTCAGATTACAAAGAAAATGTGTTTTTAGGGTGTGTTTGAAGTTTTTAAAGCACTCAGTGGTAGTAATGTCTGTTGGCAGAGAGTTCCGGCCCTTGGTGGTAGCATGAGGGTATAGGCACTGTCTATCTCTTTTGTTTGGAATGTAGAGCGGAGGGCTCTGGTAGGGATGTAGGTTTTAGGACAGATTTGAAGGCTGGGCATCTATCAGGTGTTTATATCATTTTATGTGCAGAAGACAGCTGAAGTAGGTTTAGGTGGTGTGTGAGTTTGAGCCAGTTTAGTTCTTTCTTATTTGTTAAGCCTGAGCAGTTAGTGTCTTCCAGAGTGTGAGTGATAACATTGTGATTCATGGATTCATAGATTGTTACTAGGCTAAAAACCCCAGGGAGGGGGGGCTTTTTAAGCCTAGCCAAGTTTTCCAGAAAGAATAATGATGTCTTGTATCCCAATAGGACATTAAGGGACAGGCATTTATAAGCTAGCTCTCCCCATAAGGGATACATGTGCCAGGCCTGATGTAAATTTCCAATTCCCCATCCACTGGTCTAGGTTGCACTTAAGCTGGGTAATAGACAAACTCAGCTTCACATGGATGGGAAGCCTGTTCTACAGGAAGGACTGTCTCTGGGACATATATCTGTCTCTCTGGCATGTTCAGTTTAGGTCACAGAGAAAATTCAGGTCCCTAGACCTTGTATTTCTGGTACTGTTTAACTTATGAATATGCAGGAGATTCATAAGTGTGGGGTTTGCGGATGCCTTGTAAGCCATAGATCACCCCTCAGCAATCTATAGGAGCATGGCCGGCCTTAGGCATAGGCGAACTAGGCGACCACCTAGGGCGCCGTAAAGGCCAGCCTCTTAAAGGGTGCAGTTTTTGTTTATTTTAATTAACAAAGTTTGCACTCTTCTCGGCACCCTGCTGAGTGTAACTGGAAGCCGGAACTATGGGGGACTGGGGTGAGCGCCCTCCCATTTACAGCTGCAGGTTGGCCAGGACAGTTTAAAAAAAAAAAAAAAAAAAAAACATTACTTAGCGGTTTGGCAGTCTGCTGTAAGGAGGAACGTGCACGCATCAAGAAATGTCAGCATTGTCGGTGAACTGATTTTCAGGGAGTTGAGGCTCGAGGAATTAGTGTTGATCTAGCAGTAGTGTAACATGCAAACAAGCATGAAGAAAATGCAACCAATACATCATGCTCAAGCAAGTAGGAAACATGAATTAAAGATGATATACAAAGCTACAAGGAAGTTCCAGGACGGTTATTTCTCATGTAGTGTTCTCACCTTATGGAGGTTTTCATTAGTTATGGAAAGCTTTCTACTGTATCCTCTTACAGAATGTCAGCACATATAAGAACCCGATATAATATGCTCACTGACAAGTGATAACACTGCATATCACTGAGTTTGTTTTTCCATGTACGTTTGCTAGATGGTGCTTAATGAGTTAAAAATCACCAGGGGGAAAATAATCATATGGATGATGTCTCGCTTTATAACATTTCATCCATTTTTACATCCCGGGAACTTAGACCAAACTATAGCGTCTCAAAAAAGTGCAATCAGAAGCATTCTGTTATTTTAGGTAGGAAAGAAAAATCTGAGGAGAGACTGATATAATCCAGGATGGCACACTTTGTATTTATTTTTTTTAGCTTGCATATTTTTAGCTGTCGGACAGTGGCAAAAAGTTGTTTCCCCCTTATACACTAGTGTTTTAGTCTTACACTGAAATTATTGCTAATTCATTTCCGTTCCTTTGTCCCTAATTTTCTGTGATAGTGTTCACTGTGACTTTATAAATGCACTTTGCAACAATATTGTGAGTCATTAAAGTCTTTTCAGGCCGTACAGTCACAGACTGCTTATTCTTCAGGCATACACAATCATGGAAACTATTCTGTTTTGTGAATGAAAGAGAACACTGATTTGAAACATTGCCCTTGAAAGTCGAGATAAAACGTTGAGAATCCTGGTATTTTGTATTACTATTTTGATACCTTTTAGGGTGACACAGAATAATGTTAGCCCATGCTGATGTCAAAACTGGCAAGAAGGAATTTTGGTACTACTGCGAACATTGCATTCCTTGTTAACAACTACAACTGTCCTCTTTATAGTGGCAAGATGAGAAGGCATTAAAATTCTAATTAAACAAGTTTTGAAGACTTTTTGAGACTTTTAGACCAGAAAGGATCTCTACTGCCCTCTTTTTTTTGTACCAGGAACAGCCTAATGTAACATCCTCTTTCTACAAACTGAGGAGAGGCTGGCTCTATGGTGTTTTGGGAAAGTAAACCCTGTAGTATGGGTGGGAGAAGGTGCAAGGTACAGCTATGTCACACTTAGCCATAAGTGTAGATTATGATAATAAATTCCATTTGTATAAATAATTTTGCAATTCATACTGAAGGCTTAAAGACAACAAATAGGTAGAGGTGGAAACAGTTGACTGCAGCAGAGATCAGTATTTATATATATAGGAAGAAATAAAATAAAGAACTCTACTTACAAAAATGTATTGTATAAAGTAAAGTAAGATAATAAATATCAATGTAGCTGCTTTAACATCTGCATAGGTGACAAGAGATTAGTTATGGTAAGTTTGTGTTCATCATATGAAATTTTTAGAATATTAAGGAATTCTTTAGAATGTTGTAGTTAACAATATGTTAGATGTTTGGGGAATATTTTAAGCAGAACAGCAACTGTTAATTTTTCTTCAGTAATGACTGGACTTAAATATGGCTTGCGACTTTAATAGGACATGCTGGAGGGACAGATCACCCAGCAACTGCCACATCTTTGGAACAGTCTATCAGTATATGTGAAACAGAGCACTTTTATGACACGGTCCAAGAGGAACCTGGACAAGTGGATGGGGCACAGTAAATTCTTATTGGGGATAGTGCCCACAACCCTCCTGGACATGGGCAGTCATCACTAAATGCAATATTAGGTACTGACTAGTACTGCTATGGTATTATATTGGGTTTAAATGGCTAGGCTTAAAATGACCTCTGGGTCGATAGCCAGTAATCTCCTATGATTCTATGATCCTATGGAGGGCAGTGCTAAAAGGTAGCCTTATTTGTGTATCTTAATATGATATTTTTAGAGATGTGGTCTTCTGGAAGATTTTTAAAAAATCTAGTAATATCTTTAATAATTGTGAATAGTCATGTAGATGGGAGTATTAATATTGCAGTGCCCATTTGATTGCTAATTATTTGGTGCATTTTAAGGGCGGATAAGAGTTCTACACTCCTAAGTATGTCCTCCTTTGTATGAGATGCCTAGCAACTATGAACTTGTTGTCAGTTTAGTCATTTCCTATTGCAATATTACCAGTTTACTAACCAATTTTTTAATGTAATATAGGCAAGTAATTCTTCAAGGGCAACAGGCACTGAATTTGTAGATGAAACATTAGATGTAAAATTGTTTGCCAGTGGCAGTCTCTTTATTAGTTACAGATTTCTTTAATGTGGAATTGTTCAGATGATTTCTCTTCAGCAGAGATTGTTTGTATTGAGTGATACTGGTGGATTGTAATGACAGAAGTCTGAGTAGTCTTTTATGGTTGAAATTTTCTGAAATGGGTAGTTTTGTCATTATTGGTTTATACATTTTGTTTCTTTGCTTATTAAAAGAATGCTTAAAACTACAAATTTAAAACACATTCTAACAAGTGGTGCTATATTACATAAGGAATATACTTTAATGCAGTCAGGAAGTTGAATCAAAGAACAAATACATGTATGCATGGCCGTAAAAATTTGTGCAAGGAGTCTGTTTTGAAAACAGCCCAAATGTAAACTTAATCCACCACTGACCAGATGCATTTTCTATAAATATGGGTTTTCATGCAATTTCAGTGGCAGATAATTTTACTGTTCAGCTAAGCCGGTTTTCATTGCAAGATTGTATTGTTTATCAAATGGCTATCTGTGTTTGTGCTATTCTAGCTTAAGCTTCTGTACACGGGGAGGAGAAAGGTTGCTATTCTACCTTCCTGAGCTGTAAGGTTTGCTCACCTACCCAGAGTAAATTAAACTGTTTAGATTAATCTAAGCAACCCTTTAAACCTAGGCACATAGGCTTCTGTTTTCTGAAGACATGACTCTTATAGTAAAGTATGTGTGAAGGAGCAACAGATAGAGCAGGTTTATTAAAGGAAACGTACATCTTCACTTGCAGTTTAAACTACATTACAAGGTATAGCACGACAACGCCACCACACTAAAATAAATAAACAACTAGGATTCAAATGAAGTACAAATCACTCAGTAAAAAGCTGTTTTAATTCTAGCGCCTCGGTGAAAGAGGATAAGGTGTTTTCACCAAGGCGCTAGAATTAAAACAGCTTTTTACTGAGTGGTTTGTACTTCATTCGAATCCTAGTTGTTTATTTACATTACAAGGTATCCTTTCTTCTATGCATTTAAATAATTAAAGGAAATGACTGGACTGGCTTTCTTGGGGAATGAATGACTGGAGTGGCTATTTTGGGGAGTGACCTACCTGTGGGCGTGGCTCGTAGGGGTGTTTCATGAGTATGATGTGGGTGGGGCTTAAGGGGCACCTGAGCACTACTTTGCCTAGGACGCCATATCAGCTAAGGACGGCCCCGTATAGGAGACTGAGTAGAGGGAAAAGGCTTTAAGGCACTCTGCATAAGGCAGGTTTTGTTATGTCTTGTATTCTTTTTGTAAGGAACCTCTGAGGTTGCCCTAGTTGCTGCATTTGCCTGGTCAGGTACATACAGATGGGAGCATTCTACTCTTTGAGTGGTCTAATAAGGACAGAGTGCAGTGGAATAATGAGCTCTTTGGACCTAGATGTGAAGTCATTACTTATAAGTTGCGCAACATAAAGGGATTTCCTCACCACTATGGCCACGTGGTGGTTGAAGGCAAGGCTACTGTCTATTTGCATACAGTGTATAATCAACATGGTAATTACCTGGGATGGTTGACTTGTGGAAGGGAACCTTTATGCATTTCTTAGCATTGAGTTTAAGACCATGTCTTTGACGCCATTTGTTAGTCAACTATAGACCTTCTTGAAGAATGCAAGTATCTGCAGTGGAGTCGATGATAACCCCCAGCTTGCAATCATCTGCAAACTTAGCCTTAAACTCTCAGCATTTGCTTCCATTTCAGAGACCTAGATGCCAGAAAGGTAGTTAAGAGCCCTGAATGACTCCGCTAGTGACTAGCCTTTTGGTGTAGGTGGACTAAACTATTTTGATCTCATTGGCTGGGTCCTATCAGTGAGTCAGTTGCCAATCTAGAAGGTAGGTGTTTCTCCTAGCTAGGGATTTAATGTCCTTCCAAAATCCATAGGGGGTTTTGTGAGAGGATCTTGTGTATTTGGAAAAAGATATGCAGTTTTTATTGCCATTGTTTGTTTTTACACACAGTTCTGAGATAGTGTAATTGAAGAAAAAATCTGTTGTAGTACATATAAATTTAAAGTGTCTGTCCACTTGGTTATGTTGAAAATTTTGACTTTGAGCTCCTTGGTTGATAAAAAAAAAAGGCTACCACAAAACTATGACATATCTTTTTTATGCAAAGGTAGTTTTTTTTGATGATAGGATATTAAGCAGATAGTTTAAGGCTTTATTAATGCTGTTGTGCTGATGACCAGTCACTTAAAGAGTAAGCAAAGAAAGAACTGTTGTAATTCTTTATAGTTTAGAATAGAATAATACTTGCTATAGATTGTTTAATAATTTTAAGTGAGAAAGAAGACACAATGTCCATTAAGAGATGGGTTGTACTAGAGGTAACTGAAATTTTATTGGACATTTTATTAGCATTTCAGGATAGGAGTTTTTGATTAACAGATGGTGTCTGACCTCATGATCTCATGTATGACTTAATTCAAGTTATTATAGCAATTTTTTTCTTGAAAGGGACTAGAAGTTTACTGGTCTAGTTGAAGTTGAAAATAACATATAATGTAACATTTACCACATGAGATTTTTTATTGTGTCTCATAAGATAACTAATGTCTGCTAGGTAATGTAAGGAGACGTGCATGGAAACAGTATCTTTTATGTAGTTATCAGTCCAGGAGTTCCCTTCTTCCTATGCTCAATCTGTCGAGACAGAATAGACCAACTTCACTTGGGGCGCTGTGTCAATGGGAGTGCAAGTGAAGCCACTTGGAAGCCCAAAGATGTGAGGAAGTTCATCAATGTCAAGGAAATGTTGACAGTGATCCACGTCTTGAAAGTCTTTCACCACCTATGGACTCTGGGTCTTCTTCTTGTGGTTGCAAATAACACCACAGTAATATGGTACCTCAACAAACAAGTAGGTACAAGGTCTTGCCCTCTTTGCCAGTTGGCAATGATAGCCTGGGAGCTGGCTTTACAGCATTCTCTGAGTTTTCAGGCATCATACATCCTACTAGAGAGCAACACTGTGGTAGAGAAAATAAACAGATCTTGGGCAAACCTGCACAAGTGGCATTTCAAGGCTGTGGTGTTCCAGCATCTAGTCTGGATGTGGGGAATGCCTCAAACAGTTCTTTTCACATCTTTTCAAAACAGACTACTGGATAAATTCTGTTCCAGACATTCTTGCAGTTATGCTTGGAGGACAGGTGCATTCTTATTCCTTGAACAGGAAAATCCACCCTTTCTACTGATTAGTAAGGTACTTCTGAAGACTCAGAAGGAAATGCCAAAGATCATTCTGGTGACTCTGTATAGGCCCAGGCAGTCTTGGTTCTCCCTTCTAATGGTATTGGCCAAGGGCTATTACCACATACTTGCCACACTCTAGGCAATGGGTGACTGGTCCACCTCAGTTTAGAGCAACTCCTACTGACAGCCTAGATGATTTGGTCGTGACTATGTTCAGGTAATTGTTTATGAGGATGTGCAGCAAGAATTAAAGGAGGCCAGAGCACCTGTGACTAGAAAATTAGAAAATCTTACATTTACAAATGGATGAGGTTTTCTAAGTGGTGCCTAAATGGCAACAGAGGTCCCTTGAGGTTATCATCCCTCTGATCTTGAAATATTTGTGTGACCTACTTCAAGGTGGCTTATCTTATACATGCATTAAAGTGCATTTAGTGGTTATCTCTGCTTTTCTGGCTTTGGATCACTGTCTTTCTTCTTCTCTTTTGGTAAAGCATTTCATGAAAGGAGCATTGCATATGAGACCCCCCACATAAGCAAATTCCTTTTTATGGGGTCTCGACTATGTTCTGAAAAAACTGATCTCGCTACCTTTTGAACCAGGTGCTCGGGCTGATCTGAAGCTATTAAAGTGGAAAATTGTTTTGCTTATTTTTCTGACATCTGCAGCGGGTGTGTCTAAGTTGTAAGCTTTCGTGGTGGAACAATCTTACCTTATTTTCCACAGGGATAGGGTTGTGTTATATGCTAACCCCAATTTCATGCCAAAAGAGGTCTCAGAATTCACTGTCAGTCAGTCTAAAGCTCAAGTACTACCATCACAGAACAAAACACTTCAGGAAGGCCAAAAGGCTTTTTATTTCCTACACATGTACAAAAAGGGTCAAACTGTTTCTAAGCAAACTGTTGCACGTTGTTTGCCCTCAGGTTTTGCTTTTTGTGACACCCACCATGGCAAGGTGACTCCAGGCAAGATAAAGGTACATTCCACTTGTGCCCTTTACTCTTCAGTGGTGTATTGGAAAGAAGTGGACTCTAGAAGTATTCTAGAGGGAGCAACTTTTCCTTTGTCCATACCTTTACAAAGCACTACAAGCCAGATGCTTTTCTATATCCAGAGTAGTTTTCACTTGGACCATTCTATAGGGGCTCCTGCATGTAAATCCTTTAAAGAGAGGAATTGTGTATAATTTAAATAACCCAGTTGTGATCCTGGAATATTTGTGTTTGCAGTGAATTTTAAAATTTATTTAATATGAAAGTGAATGAATATTAGCAAAGGCGTTAGAAATAAAGAAACTAGAATCGTGAGAAGAAATTAAAAAAGACACAAATGAAAAATAAGAGGAAATGAGAGGTCTCGAATGGAAAAGAAAAATAAGAGTGGAAATTGAGATGGTTGACAGAACAAAAGAGAAGTATGAGAAGTTCATGTTAAAGTGTTAGTACATTAAACATTGGGGTTTGATACAGGAGTTAAAGTTATTAAGGAAAGAAAAGAAGAAAGATTTTTAAGATGGGAGGATGGTCAGGATTTCATGTAGAGATTAATGCTAAAAAATTAGCAGTTATTTGTGTGAAATGTATAAAGCAGTACATGAAAGAATGTGTGAAATTTAAGTTAAATGAAACAATAAAGCATGTTCTTGAAGTGTCCAAGAGTGGAAAGATTGTGGAATATGTTGAAAAAATAATAATTTTATAAGACTATTACAGGAAGTTAAAATGAAAAACATTGTGTATGGTTATCACAAAGAATGTGAGGCATTCAAAATATAAATTATATATGATTATTTTTCAGATTTGTCAAGTAAAGACTAAAGAGTTGCTATTTAATGAAATATGGGATGCACCTAACATTATTAAAAGCCTAAAATATTGGTTATGGCAAAAAAAAAGATGATTGTTAAAAATGTGAGGAAGAAGTAAATTTATTCATATTGTTTTTGTTAAATAACTTTTAAGTGTATTTTTTGTTAAATAACTTTTAAGTATATTTTTGAGTGCATTGAATTTTTCATTAAGTTGTTTAATTTTTTAATCTTGAAATGATGACTGTAAGATTTTAATAAAGAACCCCTTCTCTTTTCAATAAATGCCATGGGATCTTTTACATCCACCTGTGCTACCACCAGCTCAGGCAGATGGGATCTCAGTTTAATGTCTAATGTGAAGGATGGCACACTCAGGAATGCAGTGTTCTATAATGCTGCACAACAGGGTTAGTAACAGAAAATGAATCCATTTACCTGGGGTGAGAATGGAACCTACAGCATTATGATCTTCCAGCACAAAATGTAACTATACTACTTGTTGAGCCACAGACACTGATTTTTGCTAAGACTCCTGTAAATCATCATGGCACTATATATTGGAAAATGTATTCTTCACATGATTAAGTTTGTTCCTGATACTATGATTTATGATTGATAAAATATGGGAGGGATAACTCAAGGATAGGGTGAGTCCCAGGAAATGTATGGAGGTTATGGACTGAGTTTAGTGTATCTCTGTAGGAGAAGTTTTGTTCAGAGCAGTAATGTGGTAAGGGTGGGGTGAAGGGGGCACATTTTCAGAAAGCACAATACAAATGCCATTCCTGCATTATTTCTGTACTGGCATGTCAGGGAGGTGGCTTGCATGTCAGATTGCATGAGCTCTCTATCAGAGCGTTTGCCTTTTTTTTCCTCTTCCAATGAAGAGCTGATAGGGAGGGGCATGCCTGGGAGGCATCATGCACTTCAGACTGAGTGCAAGAGATTTCAAGAAGAAATGTTTCAAAATGGTAGTATTAGATGACAGAGCACACAGGGAAAATCTGAAATTTTGTACTATACCAGGAAAAACTAGAAGGTTCAGACTGTATTACTTTTATGAAGACACAAATAAGCAACTAGGCTGGTCTTCCACAGCAGGAACTGTTAATTGAAAGGGCACAACATGTGTATCCTCCAAATCTGGCCATGAAAAACCAACCAAGACCTTTATTAGTAAAAACGCAAACCTTTCAGAAGAAAGAGCAAAATATTAAAAGTTGTAGACAGTAGAGAGATTCTGGAAAATAAATTTCAATGCATACCAGGCAGATGAGAAACAAAGCTATTCCAGTAATCAGGGAATGTCAAGAAACAGGTGTGAGATTCAAGCTGCTACATTCAGCTGTCATCAAAATATTTTTTCTGGAGGATCAAAATAATTTTTGATGCAAAATAGGCTAATGAGGAAATGCAAGTTTGTCCAACAACAAGTGAGCCATCAAGCTGAGGGGAACACTGCTTCTCATTCTACTGATAATAAAGCACACATAAAGACTTTGCCAGTGAAACCTTTTTCACTGTTGCAAAGAAAAATGCTTGAGAGACAGAGAAAAGCACTGGAATTGACCAGAGGAATCAGGAGTACCATGGAACTGAACCAGAATCTGGAACTGGGATAGGGAGATGAACAAAAAGAAGTCCAGCACCATAGAAGTTATGGAATAAATGTGAGAATGCAAAACATCAATCGCATTTGTGAAATATGACTTTGTAAGAATAAGTGGAAAAAGTAGACTTTTGTTGACACTGTTAAACTTGCGAGAAACTGAAAGGCATTTGCCTCATTTCATGTTATTAATGCTTACAGGGACTCTGAGGGGAGGGAAAGAGGAAAGAAAAAGATTGGCATAATGGTTAAGGCATTTACCTTATAGATCCAAGCTGCAGGGTTTGATTCTCACATGGACTAACTGGCTAGGCCTAATGTGACCCAAAAGGGCAATTAGCCTACTAATCTATGAACCTAAAACAGTTCCTTTTCTTAACAGTATTTCTATGAAACATTTCACAATACAAAATTTCATATTTTATAGGAAAGTATTTTAGTTGTTTTTATAAGTAATAAATTTATTAAGGTAAACAAATGCCTTTTTTCTTCCTCTTCTCTTTGTTTCTGCTTTTTTGGTATTAAGAAATTGGGCATTACAGTGCAAAATGAGAAGGAAAGCATGACAAAAGCATGTTTAAGTTAATCGGTTGTAATCTTGGGTTGTTGAGGTAAGAGACAGGGTGTAATACACAGATCATAATATATGTAGAGATGATGTTTTCTCTTAATTTTGCACAGGTGAATGTCTGGATTAAGACCCTTGGCTTAATCTAATTGTGACACCTGTGCACAGGCCCAGCAATCAAGGAGCCTCAGTCCTCACCACTAACATCAGTGAGGGGTATCCATATAGAGAAAGGATGATAAATACACACACAGTAAAGTACAATTTCCCTTAAGAGCACACAGAGATCACAGTCAGTCTGGGGCCGGTTTCTCCCTTTCTCTCCTTGTCCCCAATAAGACTCCCCACTGGCACAGCTACAGGGTCCAGATCTCAGCCTAGTGGGCAAGCTAAAACCTCCAGCACCCTCTCTGTCCAACCAGTGCTTCGTGTCCCTGCCCAAGTAGCTGACACACATACACTTTGAGATAAGAGTTTATACAACCACACAGACACCCCTGGGGAAGGCTGGCACAGGTTCTGCAGCTGTGCCCCTTTTACCCAGACTGTACGGTAGGAATCACTGACACCACCCAGCTAATATTTATCAGCTACTCAAAGGACCTTATGAAAGGGTACCAAATTATACTTTGCAATATTATCTAAATGGTAAGTGCAGCCAAACAGTCGACACTTATTTGGAGTGACTTGTACAGTATCTCTATACTCATGCAGTGTACTCTTAGAGCTTAAATTATCTCTACACAAAACAGCCACGGTTGAAAGTTTTAAAAATATTTAATAATAAATTAAAAAAAAAACACAAGACAATACTTCTTACTACATAGTGCTAGTCAAGAGTTCAAAGATCACAGAGAAATACTTAAAATAACACAGAAGAAAAGCTCTAACATCACAGAAAACAAACTAGTCTAATCTTCCTATTTCCTAGCTATATCTAAGAGAAGACACGTTTCTAAAATCCTACTTACATATATACATAGGTAGAGTGGTGAGGTGGATGTTCTCAAGACAAATGCTCTAATGCTGTCATTCTTTCTGTCCTTAAATTGATAACACAGTACCACTGATTAATTTCAGATTACATCATTTCTTTCTGGTTCCCAGGCTAACAGACTCTCAGAGGTTAATAGCCCCTTTGATCTTGCAGCTGGTCAGTAACCAGAGCAATAAAAGAAATTATACATGCAAATTCTAGCCATTAACTCTGACCTCAAAACAATAGGCAGAATTCCTTCATTCAGACATATCGGATCCGAGTTTTGACATCAAATAATTGACTTTGTTAGCTTTGTTACAGCAGAGTGCACTACACATTTTTGCAGTTCCACATTTAACACCATTTTTTCCATTTAAGAGAACAAGCCTGTGGCTTATATTAATATTTACAAATGACAGAATTATCTGCAAAATTCTATCTAGCTAGACTGGCAGCCTTCATCCATCTTCACACTAATAACTTTTAAGTGGAAAAAAGTAAATATGAGAATAGCAAATAAAATGAAAAAAAAAATCCTTTATCAATAAATGTTTCAGCTTGTCTTTCAGGTTGCAACAGAGGAATACATTTTTCTTTTTTCTCTTACTTCCCATGCAAGTGAGCTGATAATAGGGTAATACATTAGAGAACACTGGTTTCTTCAAGGCTAAAAGTTAATGATTTCTGAAAGCATGCAAGTATAATTCACTTCTGGGGATGAGGAATAAAGATAAGAAAGAACAGACACCAGTTAGTGTAAGTAGAAGCACAGGCAATAGCATGTGCCTTAGCATGGATAACTTCAGTTTCAGGTTAACTAGGGGCTACATAGCAGCTGTCTATTTTGGCAAAAAAGAAATTCCTGTTAGTAGTGTTAAACTTCATTATTTGAAAATTTACAGTTGTGTGTGTTTGTCAAAGTCAAAGTAAACTTTATTGTCATTCAGACCCACACACCGTGCGAGTTAAATGAAATTGCATTGCTTCAGTTATCACATACAACTACAGAGAATTACAAGGACATACAGCAGTACAGTAACATATACTAAACAAGACTGACAAGGTCTGAGATACCTCTGTAACACTGGTAGGAGCCTTCATTAATACTGCACATGAGGTAAGCAATTACTGCACAGAGTATACAGAATACACTAAATAGCACAAATATATTGTACGGAATGTTCAGTTACTACTGACTGCACTTTTAAAACAGCTTGATGTAGCTATTGCACAAGAAGATGGCTGTACTACTGATTGTTCCAGTCACCAGCTATTGATATGTTGTAGAGTTCAACAGTCTGATAGCATGTGGGAAGAAGCTCCTACTAAGCCTGGAGGACTTACAATGCATACTGTGGTATCATCTTCTAGAAGTTAAGCAGGAGAACAGTCCATGTGCAGGGTGTGTGTGTGGTCTGTGATTCTTTTTCTGGCTCTGCCAATACATCATACTTTGTATAGGGCTTGCAGAGCTGGAAGTGGGGATCCAGTGATCTTCTCTGCTACCTTCACCACCTTCTGTAGGGCTTTTTGGTCTGAGACTTTGCAGTTCCCAAACCAGACTGTGAGATTACGAATCAAGGTTCTTTCAATGGTACCCCTATAGAAGGTTTTGAGGATAGAGGAAGGGAGACTAGCTTTCCTCAGCTTCCACAAGAAGTGTAGGCATTGATGTGCTTTCTTCACAATATGGTTAGTATTTGTTGACCATGCTAAGTCCTCAGAAATATATACACTCTAAACTTTGGTGCTACTCAATCTCTCCATTGTCTACCCCTTAATTATGAGTGGGTGATGGGAGTCCTGATTCTTTTTGAAGTCCATTACTAACTCCTTGGTTTTAGTCACATTTAGGGCTAGGTTACTAATATTGCACCAATTAATGAGGTGGTTCACCTCATCTCTGTAGGCAGTCTCATCTCCACTAAGGTTAAGACCCACTACAGTGGTGTCATCTGAGAACTTGATCTTGTTCAGATTATGTCTGGTGATACAGTCATGAGTTAGTAAGGTAAACAGAAGAGGGCTCAGGACACATCCATGAGGGACTCCTGTACCTAGTAATAAGCTTCTTGAGGTGTTGTTGCCTACACATACTTTTTGGGGTCTATCAATGAAAAAGTCTAGGATCCAGTTGAATAAGCGTGTGTTGACGCCCAGCTGGACAAGCTTCTCATTCAGGTGTTGAGGGATGACCATATTAAAGGCAGCGCTAAAATCCATGAATAACATCCTTACATAACAGTTTTTGTATTCAAGAGTTTGCAAGGATTCATGAAGATCAAATGAGATGGCATCTATGGTTGAGCAATTGGCCCTGTAGGCAAATTGAATCAGGACTAGTGATGCTGGTAGACTATCAGATAGGTGGTTCTTGATCAGTTGCTTGAAACATTTCATCACCGTCGAGGTTAGAGCAACTGGATGGTAGACATTTGGGCTAGCTGGCTTCAAATTCTCTGGTACGAGTATTATAGTAGTATTCTTGAAGCATCTTGATATTCGGGCCTGGCTCAGAGATATGTTGAAAATGTCTGCAAGTACTGTTGACAGTTGAGCAGTGCAGTCTCTCAGCACTCTCCCTCAAATGTTGTCACAGCCAGCTGCTTTTGTGGGATTTACTCTGCTTAGGATAATTCGGACTTCCACTGGGTTAAAGCAGAGTACTTCCTCATTTTGTTTGATGGGGAGTTTAGTTGCCACAGTGTTGTTTCCCTCATCGAACCTACTGAAGTAGTTGTTAAGATCATTCAGGAATTCGATGTTGTCATCACATTTTAAAGAAACAGGCCTGCAGTCTATTATAGCTTGTATCCCCTGCCACAGCCATTGGGTGTCTCTGGTGTCATTGAAATGGCCCTGCTATTCTCTGACCATACTCAAGTTTGTATTACGTTTATGGGTTGTGGGGTGTTCTGGGGATTTTTTATTTATTTATTTATTTATTTTTTTGCAAGCTTTTATTAAAACAAAAAGTCTTGTAAAATGTGACATTGGTTCCATTGTTGATGATAATGTATAAAGGATTAACCTGCCAAACATTCATGGGTGCATGTATCACAAGAGATGGAATTAGACATTTAAAAAAGCTGCCATATATAATAGGGGGAATAATGACTTCTTACCATAATGGCAACACTTTACATATTATCTCAGAATGTGAATAGTCTCATAGGTATAGACAAAAAGGAAATAATGCTTAATTAAATTCTGAAATGCCGAGGGCAAAAAGCAATGCTACAGGAGACACATTTCGAAAGAAATGAGCATGTGAATTTGATAAAGAAAGAATTTCAGGATGGCTATGCTTCAGAATATCAGGGAGAAAGGAAAAGAGGAGTACTTATATAAATTGCTAGTGGGGCGCCAGTAGTGCTCAAACAGGAAAAAAGATAATGGAGATTTGTAGTAGAAAGCGGCTATTGGCAAAGGATGAGGATTACATGGGAATGTGTTTATATTTCACCTAAAACTGCTATTTTGGAGCTTAATAAATTGGGAGAAATAATCAGCTTTCAGCTGGGAATATTACTTATTGGTGGGGAGTGGAATTTGATTTGCAACAATTAAGATGTATCTGGGGGCCTAGAAGGGAAAATATAACAAAAGAGGGTAGATTTCTGCAGAAATTTATAAAAATATTTGGTATGAAAGACATGAATTCAATAGCAGGAACTCAAAGAGAATTTACATATTATTCCCCAAGGTACAATAACTGGACTAGACTTGATAGAAATTATATTTCATAGGAACATGTCCATTTAATTGAGAACATTGATACACATCCAATAGCTATTTCAGATCATGCACCAGTTATTACTAGAAGAAAAACATAGAGTAATGAAATAATGATGAGACACGGGTGCTTCCCCACCTAGCTGTTAAGAAGAGAGGAATTTAAGGAAAGGGTAGTGGAATTATCTGGGAATTATTAAGGAAGATAGAAAGTACTTTAGAAGTTATAGCTAAAGAGTGGAATAAAATGAAAGTGGAGTTTTAAAATAGGGTAGAAATAAAAGAAAAATACAACTGGTTAAGAAATAATAAGAATTATTTAGAAGGTCTGACAAAGGTTAAAGTATTACAAAATAAGGCGAATCTCACAGAACAAGAGGAGGCACAATTGCAGAGTGCTAAAGAGAAAATAAGGGTGTACCTGTATAATATTCAAAATTTAGAAAGATTGCTGTTAAGCAACTGTTTATTGATAATTTCAGAGCACAAAAACTTTTGGTACAATAACTTAGTTGACAGAATGTAGAAAGGGTTGTTGCCAAACTTAGGGAGCCTATAACAAGAAAAATAATCAGAGATCCTGTAAAAGTATTAGACTTATTTCGGAAATTTTATTTAAATTTGTATAAAACAGGTAACTGGGGAAATCAAGAAAAAGCACAAATGGAAATATTTATGGAAGAATTAAATATGCCAAGGTTAGTGGTAGATGAGGCTCAACAACTAACAGTTAAGATAGAAAGAGATGAGATAAAAATGGTGATGTATAACCAATCTACAGGAAAGTGTCCAGGAATAGATGGTATTCTGGTGGAAGTTTGGAAGTTAAGAGGGAAGAAAGTAATAAAGATCTGGAAGGTTTTGTTTAACAGTATTTTGAAAAGATGGAGGCCACAAACATCCTGGAAAACAAGCTGAGGTAAAGACCGATCTGATCCGGCTTCATATAGGCCCATTTTATTTGTAAACAGGCCATGATTATTAGGTTCATAGGTTCATAGGTAGGTACTAGGCTATCTGCCCAAATGCATTTATAAGCATTGCCAGAATGTGTTGGCTTTCGCCGCCCCCTTAGATTAGTTCCCTGTGCCTCTGTCCAGCAGAACCACTGAAGTGATCCCTGGGGTAAACTTTCTGTTTCCCATCCTCTTGTTAAGGTTTTTCTTGAAGAGGGTTAGCGAGGAGCTCTGCCTAATGTGGATTGGAATCTTGTTCCAGAGCATGGGAAGTCTCTGGGGCAGGAATCTATCCCTCCAGCACATCCTATTTATTGTTGTGGTGAGGTTTAGATCCCTGGAGCGTGTGGCTCGAGGGGATATGGTTTTCTTTAGGTGGAGCATGTCCATCATTTCTGGGCTGGACATGGCCTTGTATGTCAGGCAGAGATCACCTCTGAGTAGGCGATATGCAACCAAGTACAGCTGGAGTTTCTTCAGTTGAGCTGCATAGGGCATCTGCTTGAGGCCAGTGATCCTCTTGGTGAGGTACGTCTGTGGTCTTTCCAGTTGTTGCAGGTGTCTTGTAAGGTACATCCCAAATGGGGTATTGTACTCTATGATGGGTCTTATGAGTGATGCGTAGAGGGGCCCAATGACCTCTTTCGATCTGGATGCAAACCCTTTTGTGATTAGGTGGGCCACATAGAAGGATTTTCTAACCACTTTGACAATGTGATTATCAAAGGAGAGGTTACTATCTACTTGGGTCCCCAGATCCCTTATTACGTCTTCCGTATTTAGGGGGCTACCACTTATATGATAGTTTGGGGGTACTTTGTTTTTTCCAAAGGGGATGACTATGCACTTTTTGGCATTTAGCTTGAGGTCATGGTTTTGACACCAGGTATCTGTCTCAGTGAGACCCTTTTGGAGGATGTCTGTGTCATAGAGTCAATTATAGCCCCTAGTTTGCAGTCATCTGCGAACTTAGCCAGCCATAGTCCTCCTGTACTTGCCTGTACCTCTGAGAAGTATATGCCGAACAGGAGGGGTCTTAGGACGGGTATAATTTATTTAACCAAAAGCTGATTCCAGCGAATGCAAATCCATCAACACATATGCATCGAACCGCAAAATAAGCGAACTCACAAAACCGTGAAATTACTGTGAAATTCGAAATGTGGAAGTGTTTTGGTTGGCCCGTTTGAGCTGCAGATCTGTAAGGTAAGTGTGCGATAGTTACAGACATTAGGGTGCAGATTAAGGTAAGTGCATAGATAGGTAATGTAATATGGGATTAGCATTTAGTGTAGGGGTTGAGGTAGGGGTTTGGTTAGTGTATGTGTGTGATTTATTTATTTTGTTTTGGTATAGCTTCGTAGGGTAAGTGTGCAGTAGTTACGGACCTTAGGGTTAGGGAGGGGTTAAGGAGAGTGCATAGATAGTGGTGTATGTGGGGTTTAGTGTAGAGTTAGAAGTAGGGTTTTGGTTGGTGTATGTTTGTGGTTTATTTATTTTGTTTGGGTGGGTAGTGTGTTTCGGGCGGTGGGGTTGGCCAAGTATGATAAATCGGTATTTTGAGTTTCACGGTTTTGTGAGTTCGCTCATTTAGCTGTTCGATGCATATGTGTCAATGGATTTGCATTTGCTGGAATCAGCTTTCAGTTAATTAAAGTAGACCCCCTAGGACTGAGCCCTGGGGAACGCCACTTGTAACTGGTTTAGAGTCAGACCTAGCTCTCGCAACTCTTACCATGTGGGTTCTGTCCGTGAGCCAGTTGGCAACCCATCTCGTGACATAGGGGTTTATGTTCAGGCTGGTGAGTTTGTCTATAATACCTGAGTTGGGAATAGTGTTAAAGGCCTTTGTGAGGTCTAGGTAGGCTGTGTGGACCACCTTTCCCTCATCTATAGCCTTGGTAACTGTCTCAAAGAAGTCCACCAGGTTTAGGAGGCATGATCTGCCCTTAACAAAGCCGAACTGGGTAGGGTCCAGTGTTTGGAGGTTCCCAATGTCTCTGTTAATGAGATCCATGATGATGCGCTACATAGCTTTGCAGACCAAGCTAGTCAGGCTTATAGGGCGATAGTTCCCAGGGTCCGTTGTGGCTCCATCTTTGTGGAGCAGAATAACAGTTGCTGTGCATCACTTTGTGGGTACATAGCCTGTGGAGAGGCTGAGTTTCAACAGTGTGTTTAGGTGAGGGGTTAGTTCATCTTTGAGCTCATGTAGGATGCAGCCTGGGACACCGTCCAGTCCCATTGATGCTGTGTTTTTGGCTTTGGAGAGAGCTGTTTTAACCTGAGTGTCTGTGATTTCAGGTGCATTACATTATTCTGGTATAGTTATGGGCCCTTTTGAGGGTGAGAGGGGGGTGAAGTTTGCACTGAATCTGTCTGCCAGGATATTGGCTATATCGGTCAGTTCAGTGTATTTTGTGCCGTTCTGTACCAACTCCGAGCAGATCTCAGAATTGCCACTTATATTCTTGACATAGCTAAAGAACGCCTTGTGGTTATCTTTGGAGTCCATGGCAATTTTTCTTTCGAAGCTAGCCTTGGATGATTTTATGAGGGAACGTAGTTTCTTGTCTTCCCTTCTTGGGATTTTACTCTTTTCTGTACTAGTTTCCTCCTTCTATTGTATAGCTTGTTTATGGCAGGGGTCCACCAGACTGGTTTCCTTTTCTTGGAGGAGTGAGTCTTGTTTTTTTTTTTTGGGATAGCACGATCCATGCATTCTTGTAGGTGCCCGTAGAGTGCATTAGTAAAGGATTTTGCAGCTTGGACAGTGTTATCCTTTAGCATGGGGGTTTTGAAACTTCCCACCTCGGTCTTAAGTAACGTGAAGTTTGCTTTTGAAAAGTTTTTCACGGTGGTTTCTTTAAGCAGGGGTGGTGGCAGAATGTGGATATCCAGAGTGATTAGTTTATGGTCAGATCTAACCAATGAGGGGTTGACGTCCGGTGTGAACACTGGTTACCCATGTTGGTGATGACCTGGTCCAATATGTTGTCACCTCTGGTGGGGATGTTGACCATTTGATCCAGGGCGTTTGAGTTTATAAATTCTAGGAAATGTTGGGCAAGGGAGTTTGTACTTGAGTAGTTCTCCCAGTTAATGTTTGGGTAATTGAAATCACCCAATATCAGGGTGTTTGGTAGGACCTTTATGTTTCCCAGTGTTTCCAGGAATGCGGAGTGGGGGTCCTGGGACATGGTGGGTGATCTGTAGCAAGCTATAATTTGAATAGCAGTTTTGCCCATTGTTAGTTGAACGTGGATGATCTCTGAAGCATCTTGCTGTGCCACTAACCTAGAGGTGTGGTGTATCCTTGATGAATATGGATACTCCCCCACCTTTTGTATTTCAGTCCTGATTTTGTGGCCGAAATGTATGGTATGAGTTGTAGCCTGGTAGTGCTGGGGTGCTCTCTGGAGCCTTAAACCAGGTTTGTGTTACTGCACATATATCGATTTTCTCCATACTGAGGAGTGCCTCGAGTGCATGCATTTTGAGGTGTAGACTTCTGGCATTGAGTAGCATTACCCTCAGTTTTTTGTTACTTGTACTGTTTATGGCGGTGGGTTTGTCTTTTGAGCCTTGCCTAAAAAAGGCACTATGGGAGTGGCAAGAGCCTTGGTAAGTGTTTGAAAGCCTAAGGGTGACAGGTGCAAGCCATCTCTAGCGAAGCAGCGTGACATGTTGAGCTTGTCATCCCAGGCTGACAGACACTGGATCCCCTTTGAATGACACCAAAAGCTTAGCCAATTGTTGAAATTGATAATTTATTTCTCTATACCGTGGTATCATTCTTGGTGAGGGCAGGATTCTACTCAGGGTCAGGGTAATACCGGCCTGGGCTGCGTGATCAGAGAGCTCTTCCATCATGTAGTCCAGGGAGGTACGGCTCAGGTCATTTACACCAACATGGACAATGACAGAGTCATATTTGTACTTGTTCTGGAGTGACCTGAGTGCTTGTGTTACATGGTGGATCCTGGCACCCGACAGGCAGCTAACAGTAACCTTCTCCTTGTTTAGTCTAGTGAGTGGGACATCAGTGTGCCTGACTATAGAGTCACCTATTACTAGTGTGTTGGGTATGTTATTTTTGCCTTAAAGGCTGTGATTGCGTGGCACACTGGTTTTGTGAAGTATGTGTTTTATGGTTTGTGTTGGGAGGTGGAGGTTCCTTGGATGTCTGCTTTGAAGGTCTCTGTTGCTTTTGCAGATTTTTATTTAGAGCCTCCGAGTATGTTTTTGTGTATTTGTGTGTTTTTTGCGGTGCTGGTTTCATAGGTCTGTGTGAGACTGGTGGTGTGATGCAAGTAATTCCCTTCTCCTCTTGACTGCCTGGCCCAGTCTTGGGTTGAGAGAGGTTAGCCTTCCAGTTTGGCTGTATAATTGCATCTTTCGCATGTATTAGTGTTTGGTGGAAGGAGGAGAGGGTTGTCTGTGTACATGAGGCAAATGTAACATTGCCTCAAAATGCCCAGACTCACCAGTTGGACCGGCGAGTATACCTGAAACTGCCCTTTGGACATGCCTGGATAGGTACAGTGAACTGATTTACTGATATGGCTGGTAAGGTTGAATAGAGAGCCTTGTCCTTCTCTACAGCATAGGGGGGTCTAGTGCTAAGGTTTATTATTGCCTGCTATGAGTTTTGAGCAAGTGCCGGGATGAAACATGAATGGTCTGAGTGATTAAGTTGAAAGTTGGTCTAGTTCCAAGGGAAAAATTGAAGAGTAGACTTTGTGGAGCCGGGAATAGTTATACCCTAGCAAACCGGCACTGCCCAGCACGCAAAACCGCGCAAATGCGGGTTTTATAGCAGGGAAATGAAAGAGATAGAAATTAGCCCAAAATGGCCAATAAACTACTAATTTCTGGGCTGAAACCACTCCTCCAGGGACAGATAAGGCTGCTCAAAGCTCCCTCTCTCACAGTGAACAGAGAAACTTCCTTCTATCCAAGTAAGGTATGGGCAAACACAGAAACTTGTAACACAGCCCTGAATTCAATAACCTGAAAACTGGACTATACTAGCTTAGTGCTTATGTCTGTGATGGCTAAAAGAATGACAAAGCTGATGCCAAAATTGATAGATATGCACCAGTGTAATTTTGTGGAAGGGAGATAAACATTTGACAAAGCTAGCAGAACAATGATGATCCAGAGGAAAGTAGAATGTAAAAAAAATACCACTATTATTGGTGGGTCTTGCTGCAGAGAACACATTCGACAGAGTAAGCTGGGATTTTATGAGTAGGGCAGTGGAAGCATTTGTATTTTTTGATAAAATAATGAGGTTAATTATAAGGATATATGAGAGATTGGAGGCAAAAGTGAAAGTGGGAGGGTTCCTCTCTGATAAGTTGTGCCTAAACAGAGGGACCAGGCAGGGATGTCCTCTTTCCCCTTTGCTATTTGTGTTATATTTAGAACCGTTGGCAAAGAAAATAAGGGAATCAAAAATGAAATGTTATAATTAGTACAGTGTTCAAGAAATGTTGGCTTTATTTGCAGATAATATTATTTTGTACCTGACGGAACCAGAAAATTACATTTCAGTGTTGTGGAATATTCTCAGACAGTTCTTTGTTAATTCAGTATATAAAATTAATGAAGATAAACAAAGGCTATAACTATAAACTAAGTACCCACACATGAATTTGTCTAGTAACTTCCATATTTATAAAGACATGATGAAATAAACTATTTAGGAGTATGGGTTAAAAAGGATGTGGTTATGACAGCTAAGGATGTTTGGGAAGAGACTAAACAAAAGATAAAAAAAAAACTGAGAAACTGGAATCTCTTGTTCATGGATAGCAAGACACAAGCAGTAAAAATGTTTTTAGTCCTTTAGTTTTATACACAGGTCAGGCTCATTTTTATCAACCCCTCATACATCGTTCTAATTAACCTTATAATGGAAATGATCAGTAATGACATAGGAAACCTCCAGACACTGGAGCCAACCCAATTTGTTTTTTCAAGGGAAAGTCATGCCTAATCAGCCTGGTGGACTTCTTTGAGAAGGTCACCAAAGCAATAGATGAGGGCAGAATGGTTCACATTGCTAACCTTGACCTGGCCAAGGCATTTGATGCAGTGCCCCTTTCAGGCATTGTTGACAAACTCAAGAGTTTAGGTATAAAACTTATGTCACCTGGTGGATAGCCAGCTGGCTCACAGATAAGACCCAGGAAGTTAGAATTGGGGAGTCCACCTCTACGAAGAGGCCAGTCACCAGTGGAGTACCTTTGGGAGCAGTCCTGGAGCTGCTCCTTTTTGGCATTTACTTCTCTGAAGTCAAAACCAATGTTTCTCGTCCCTCTCTAACATAGATGACGAACAGGCGGGCTAGTTCGTTTAGATGCTTTATTACATAGAAACACATTAGGATGGATAGCAGCATCATAAAATATAAACAAACTGATTAACAGACAGATCAGACATATGTAAATGCTTACATCTCAACAGCTTATTACAAAATGGCAGTCAGGCTTGCACATGCTCAGTATTTATACACTTGTGCAAGTCCTTGGATAGTTTCATAAAGGTACATACATACACATTGATCTACATCCTCCCTCTTAAAAAGATTGCCCCTTAGTAGAAAATAACATTGGAATTAGATATGCATTACTATAGGCATTAGAAACAAACACAATATTCATGTCCAAGTTGCCATGTATCTATAACATGGTCTGGAGATGCGACTGGATCTTGTAACATAACAATTTGGACTGGGTTTAGCAACAGAGACAGTCTTCAGTGAAAAACTCGTATCAGGAACTTCTGGATTCGACACAGGAATGGGAATATTTTCTGGAAATTCCTCTCGAACTGGAACACTGGACAACTCACTCTGAGATGAAGAGTCTTTCTCACAAGCTGTGTGCTGTGGTATAGGCTCAGACATTGGCATGTAACGTTTCCGTTTCTGCCTAAACTCTACTTCTTGTGATTCCACAATGTACGATCTTGGCTCTGGGCAAATATTCTTCACAACTCCAATCCGATCATAACCTTTGGGCATCTGCATCCTTACCACTTATCCTTTTTGTAATGGATTGAGTGGTTTGCTGGTCTTATCGTAGTAGGACTTCTGAGTTAAACGCTTCTTCAACAGATTGGTTTTCACTGACCTGTTGCTGTTGACACATGGAACCAACAATTGACTACTGATTGGTAATGTGATCCTGGTTTGTCTCGACAGAAGTCTCTGGGTGGGTGAACCAAGATGTTTATTATGAGGTATATTTCTGAGATTCAGGGAAACATCACTATTATCTCATTTTGACATCTCTATCAACTATTTTGCACTTTGAACTGCCAAACAATTTGACTGCGGATACTCTGGCTACTTGTGACATGAGTAAAGTCCCACTCTTCGGCAAATCTTTTGAACTGTTGGCTTTTAAACTCCATGCCATTGTCAGAAATAGCTTTATGCAGACTTCCGTGGACTGCAAAATGATGCTTCATCTTAGTAATGACAGTACTGAATGCTAGCTTAGGAAGTAGGTCAATCTCAAACCAATTAGAATAAGAGTCTACTAACACCAAATAATGTTGACCATTCCATTCGAAAATGTCAGGAGCTACTGTCGACCAAGTTAGTTCAGGAATCTGGTTTAGCTGAAGTGGTTCCTTCTCTTGATGTAGCTTAGTACTATTATACACAGAACAAGAAGAAAGTACTCTCTCTGTCAATGTCTTGTGACGTAGTAGGCCAAAGTACTAGTCCACTCGCACTTCTTTTGGTAGAGTCGGCTCCTGGGTGACCACAGTACAAGATAGTAATGTACTCTTGTTGCAAGGAGTTTGGAGCAATTACTTTTGGACCTTTCATAATGATACCATTGTCAGACAAAATCTCATCTCTGTATGGAAAATAAGGTTGCACTTCTTGAGGTAAACTAGATTGCTTTGACACCATCCTTGATTGACAAAGTTGCTGACCCTCTGTAAAACTGGATTTGTGGCTGTGTGATCTCTCAGTTCATCAAGATGTGTGGAAGAAAAATTTCTCACTTCCATGACTTCAAAATCAAGATTCTCATTCTCATGCTGTTCAGTGGTGTCTCTGGGTGATCTGGATAATGTATCAGCAAGATAAAGACGTTTGCCTTTCTTGTAGACAAGAGTGAAATTATACTTTTGCAATTTCAACATAATACATTGCAATCTGGCAGGGGCTGTATGCATAGGCTTTCTCAAGATAGTGACTAGAGGTTGGTGGTCTCTTTCAATCTGGATAGGTCTACCATAAACATAATCATGGAACTTTGGACATGCAAACACAATTGCCAAAAGCTCTTTCTCGATCTGGGCATACGGCATTTCAGTTTGGATAAGAGTTCTCGATGCATAGGTAGCAGGTTGACCCTCTTGTAGAATGACTGCACCTAGACCAAATTTCGAAGCATCATTTGGAAGAATAACTGGTTTGTGAACATCATAGTATCTGAGATTTGGTGGACTAATAATTCTCTGTTGAAGGACATCAAATGCTCTTTGGTACTGTTCTCACCAAGACCAGGATACATCTTTACGTGTTAGCTCTGTTAGGGGTGCTGAAAGTTGGCTTAAGTCTGGAATGAACTTGCCTAGATAGAATGCATGCAAAGAAAATGTTGCAAGGCTTGAACATTGTCTGAAGCTGGCATCTCGAGAATGGCTGTTTGCTTAGAAGGGTCTGGTCGTAGGCCTGAACTGGTAAATAAATGACCAACATAAGTAACCTCTTGTAGCCTGAATTTGCATTTCTGTGGATTGAGCTTAACATTCACTTGACGTGCTTGAAATGCTCTTTCCAGAACTTTTCTGTGCTCAGCTTCACCATTACCTCTTACAAGTATGTCTATTATAATAGCACAAGGATACCCAGAAAAAGTGTGCTCCATTGCTCGTTGAACGACTTCACTTGCAGAATTTATCCCAAATGGTATTCTCAAAAATCTGTACCAGAGTACTGAATGTAGTTAACAATGAGGATTTCTTGTCAAGCTGAATTTACCAAAATGAACTCTTTGCATCTAAGATAGAAAAAAAACAGTGGCATTTGGCATCAGAACTGCAACTTCTTCGACTGTGCACATTGGATGATGAGTTTTTTTTAGTGCTTTATTCAAGTCTCGTGGATCAGTGCATATTCTGATGTCATCTGAGCTTTTCTTATGAGCTATCACCATGGAATATACCCACTTAGTTGGAGTAGATGAACCACCTGGACAAATCACACCTTGACATACCATTTTACCTAACTCGGCTGTGACTCTGTCCTGCATAGCTTTCGGAACTTCTGCGCTGGCCTGAAAACTGGACTGACATCTGGGTCTAACTTCATAGAGTACACAGCTGGGAGCTTGCCTAGTTTGTCTTCGAAAAGATCACCATAGGTAGAAAAATATGTTTGATGAAATTAGAGTTGTGCTATTTTAAGCTAACCTGATGGACTTCCTTACTGAATGAAAGCAGTCCCATTATCCCATTTATATAGGTCCTCTGTCAAATATTATTAGTGGGGCCCTTCTTGCCCTGTATCTATAGTACCATGGGGTTTTTTTACCCTAGCCCTGTTTAAGCCCATGTCTTACTGTGCCTCTTAGTTTACTGTGGACAAGACTACCTTCCCCTCCCACCAACATCCCCCTTTAGTCCAAGGTAAGAGATTCTTCTTGAAGAGACACATGACTTGAAATCTATTCCAGAGGGTCAGGGCTGGGGGAGAGTATTCTGCCTGAGAGGAAAAGGAATATATTTTTCTCTCAAGTGAACCTTAAGTTTGTGAAAGGGCTTGAGATTGGTTTCTTAACTGAGCCTGAGGCTGAGTTGATCATGGCTTTAGATTTTTCCATTTCTTGTAGGTCAGGCATAGATTGCCTTAGATAGGCTGAGGTATGCTGAGCATTGGGTTTTTTTTGCGAGCAGTTTATGGCATGCAGCACCATGGCTGCTTTACAGATCCTGAAGAACTTGGCAGTGAGATGTTTTTCTTTTGAGCAGCATAAGGGTGGTAAGGTTTTTTTTTTGATCTTGATGTGAGATAATGATGGGGTAAATGGGGACACTAAGTCTATCGTAAATCTGATGGGCTGATGAATGATTTTATGATGGCCTCCTGAATGATAATAAAGGTCTAACCACTTTGGTCTTGGTCTACGGTCTGGAGATTTTTCATCAACTTGGGTATGTAGGTATTCTTCAACTACTTTACCAATTTCTTTTCAGGTTACACTGGGCTATTATTCTATTGGTAAGGTTTTTTGTGGCACCTTGTATCATATATTTATTTCTTTTTTTGACTTTATTTTTTGGCTTGTGACCAGTTATCCATGTATATGCATTTTGGCATTTCTGATGCCAGCTGAGACTGGCACTCACCTATGGCTTCAGCGTCTCAGTCAACTTTCGTTTCAGTCTATATACTGAACAATCCTGGCTTCAGGACAGAACCCTGAGGGGTATATTCTACTGAAGTTAGTACTGAGTGGATAACCACAACAGACGCCAACCCTGTGAGTTCGACATGGCTCCAGCTCCTCTCTGGGTCACTCTGTGGGTTCTCTCACTCTGTTCAGTCTGTCTTATCTATGTTTGGGGGCCATCTTGTGACATATGGATTTTTATGATGCATGAGGTCAAAGCTATCTATTGTCACCTGCCATAAAGGGAATGACTGTTGCCTTCCCCACATCTATGGCTTTGGTGACTGTTTTGAAGAAGTCAACCAGGTTCAAAAGGGCAGGATCTGCCCTTGTTCAAAAGAACTGGTAGGCCTGAGTGTCTCTGTGTCCGGGAATGTCTGTCTTTGTTTATGTCCCAAGATATCCTCCATAGCCTTGCAGAGACTAGCCTAGTCAGGCTTTGGGCTGTTAGTTGCCAGCGAGAGGCTCAGGGTTGTGGGAGGTGGGGAGTGTGGTGCTCCACTGTTGCTGTTGGCCCATCTGTGGGCACATATCCTGTATTAGCTGAGATTGTATAGCTGTTTTATTTGAGGGATTTGGAGTTCATTGGTTCTCACATTGGACGTAAGGGACGCATCTGGCCCATGTTTTGGTTTTTAGCTTTTTAGAGAGCAAGAGAAGAGGCATCAGAGATGTTTGGGGCAGAGATCTGCCTCTGGCAGCCTCTGCTCTTTTCTTTTTTTTGGGGGGGAAGGAGGGGGAGTTTGCCTGAACCTTTTCTGTGTCTGTGGGTTCAGTGTATTTTTTGTTATTTTTTTTTTAGAACAAGATTCAAACTGGGAACAAGGTCCCATCCCAGGTTCCTAACATAAAAAAGCCTACTTATTGTTGTCTTTGGTGTCCTGTGCAATTTTCTTTCGAAGCTGCTGGGAGAGGGGATTATGAGGATTTCATTTTTTTTGCTAGTACTGATCACAGAGCCCCTCCTATTAGGGGATTTTGCTCTATCATGTAGTAGCTTCCTCCTTCTGTTGTACAGTTTATTTATGGCAGGGGTCAAACTGTCTCTGAGCCCTAATAATGACTTGACGTGCCTCTTAACCACATAAAATAACAAGTCGTACCTTTTCTCAGCAGAGTAACATGAAAGCACTACTGAGCCTTCAGTCTGAATTTCTTCACCACCATAAGCAACAAGCTTCGCACACTTTGCCAAATCAAGCCTTTCACCGCTACACATTCTAGCAAATGTTTCTGCTGACATAACATTGCACTTGCAACCTGTCTCAACTTTGAGTGCTATGGGTTTTCCATTTATTGGAACAGTACAAAATACTTCATTCCTTGCCCATAAATCTACTGCATTGACTGTTTCATGAAGCACTGACACACCATCAACATAAGAGTAGGGTTGCAGCTTTCTAAATGAGCAACTCGTTTCTTAAAATGTCCCTTTTAATAAAAGAATGTGTGCCTTTTGATTTACAAAACCTCTTGAAATGATTCCACTTATTGCATTTGTGGCATTGCTGACCAAAAGCTAAACATTTTTCCCTTTTAGGCTCATGACTTCCACCTCAATTACGACAGTTGGCAATGAAACTAGGTTGGGGCCCATGCTTTGAGTTTGATGGCTCACTCTTAATCTTCATGGAGACTGTGTCAACTCTGGAATTTGCTGGAAAACTTCTGAGGTTTACCAGTGGGTGCTGCAGTTGTTGCCATGTGCTTGGGCCTAGTTCTTTTAACCACGTGCTGCATACTATCAACATGAGCTTTGTCACTATGCCTTCTAGAGCTATTCTCATTTGTAAGCATATTTGTGTGCTTTTCTGTAAGCTCATATATCTGACAAATCTCTTTGGCCATATTCAAAGTTAAATCACTGTCATAAAACAAAATCTTTCTCACAGCATCATCTTTAATGCCACAAAAAAGTCTGTCTTTTATCAACTCATCTCTTAAATCACCAAATCTGTACATTTTAGCTTTATTCCTCAAGTCAGTTATATATGCTGCAAAAGTTTCATGAGGCTGTTGATCCCTTGTATAAATTAAGTGGCTTTCAGTGTAACATTTGTCTGGGGGATACACATTTCTCTAAATTTATGTTTTAAGCTCTCTTGATTCAGCTGGTACCATAATATGATGGTTTTTCCTCCTGTCCTGCAAAGGCAGCAGGTGCATACACAAATGAACGTTCCCTTTCAATGGCTTCTGACCCAGCTAAATTAAGCAGAATAAATGCCTTTGTACGATCATCTTTATCAGAAAATGCAGCCTGTATGAAAATGTCATACTCTTGCTCAAACACTCTCTAGTTCTCCGCACTATTATTGTCAAACAAAAGTGC
The DNA here is from genome assembly GCF_019279795.1 of Protopterus annectens. Taxonomy (NCBI): domain Eukaryota; kingdom Metazoa; phylum Chordata; order Ceratodontiformes; family Protopteridae; genus Protopterus; species Protopterus annectens. The sequence goes on along the minus strand of NC_056729.1, from coordinate 1,565,612,297 downwards.
ACTGGGTTTTTGAAATCCATCTGCCATGCCAACAAAGTATGCACAAACACACTGAAAATATAGCCCTTGTAATTGTGTACGAACAAGCCGATGTCGCAGCATAGCTTGGAATAACATTCAAATGTACAATAAACTTTTTGAAATGCTGTACTTTGCGAAATATGCTCTGAAATTACTGTATTTTGCAAAATAACTTTACTGTAATACTGCAGAAACATGCAAACATTTTATACATATCTGATAATTCGGATATCTTTAATATGAAAAATACCTGCTTAGCGAAAATGTGGTCGTTTCCCCTTATTTTATTAGTTTTATGCAATTCGGACTTTATTTCAAACATTTTCTGTAGTAATTTGAATATTTTTATCAATATCGAACATATCGGTTTATTTAAATATCATTTAGAGCGTTCTGTATGCTTCTTTTTGTATTTTGCGAATAAGAAATAGTTTGAGTAAGTTTTGACATCTGAAGTTCATTTCTGACCTGTTTTGTGAATTATACATGCAATAGGGATGAGTCACTCCTCTATATTGCTCCAATGCCAACCTGGTTCCTCTTGGACTTAAATCAGAGAAAATGGAACTCTTTCTGGCAACAAGTCATTTTAGCCATGCTTCTTCTGACACCATGCCCTTTTAGACACGTCACTTCTGACACCATGTTGCTCGTCCCTGTTTAACATAGATGAACAGGTGGGGTAGTTTGTTTAGATACTTTATTACTTAGAAACATCAGGATGGATAGCAGCATCATAAAATATAAACAAACTGATTAACAGACAGAACTTACATATATACATCCGCACATCTCAACAGCTTATTACAAAATGGCAGTCAGGCTTAAACATGCTCAGTATTCCTACACTTGTGCAAGCCCTTGGAATACTTCTTAAAGGTACATACACACACATTGATCTACTGGCCTCTGGCTCACTAAATTTGCAAATGATTACAGGTTAGGAGCATTCATAGAGTCCCCCAATGACACAAATGTTCTCCAGGAAGGGCTGACACAGACAAATAACTGGTGTCAGAGCCATGAACTAAAACTAAATGCGAAGAAATGCATATTGAAAACACACCCCTAAGAGTTGACCCAGTAGTCAGAGATTTGGAGACACACATAGACAGTAATCTAGCCTTTGACCATCCCATGTCTACAGTAGTGAGGAACTCATTCTATGTTGTGCAACTTATAAACAAAGGTATGGCATCTAGGTCCAAGGAGGTCATTGTTCCACTATATTTGGCATTCATCAGACCTGTCTTGAAAATACAATGCCCCCTTTTGTATGTATCTAACCAGGTACATTCAACAGTTGGAACATCCATAGATGTTCATCACTAAAAGAATACAGGGCATGTCCAGTGCAAAACACCTCAAGGCCCTACCCTGTATTCTGTCTCCTACAGGTTGTTGAGGAGAGAGCTATATCTAGAATACAAGGCATGATGGATCTCCTGCATATTTACAAAACAAACAGCATCAAAATTACCTGTTTTGGAGCTGGTGGAGAGACAGGTATGTATCACAGAGACTAGCCCTTCTCTGGAACAGGCTTCTCATCCATGTGAAACAGAGTTTCTCCCCAAACCAATGTAAATATAACTTGGACAATTGGATGGGGGACAGGAAATTTATCCCTGGTTTGGCACTCATGTCTGTAATGAACACAGGCAGTCTCTAAGTGGTTAATCTCCCAGGCCATTACTTGTAAATATTTCATCTCCCAACCCCCAAGTTTACACTTATCAAGAGTTCTAGAACTTGTCACAGATTTGGGATGCATGGCTAGGCTTAAATAATCTTGTGGTCATTAGCCTAGTACATGCCTATGAACCTATGAATCTAGGAGAAGTTGACAGTAATTAATAAAGAGTTGAAGGATTTTATTTATGAGAGGAAGAAGGCAAGAGTCAAGTGGGATAAGTTTATCTCTCAACACTACAGGGAGGTTTAAGATTACCTGTTTTGAAGGGATATTGTACAGTGACAGTTAAGTCTCTTATACATAACACAAGCAGAAAGCTGAAATTCAAAGTGGAAAAGGATGATAATGAAGCAGCGGGGTAATTCTAGAAATAAGGAAAAATCAGAGTTTGGACACAGATCCTTAAGGAGAAAAACAATAGTCATGCAGAATATTGTATTCATAAAGTAGTAGAAATTAATACTAGGAACTAAGCCAACATGGGAATGGAGGAAGGAAATTCTGCTGATAACGATGACTGCAATTAGGAGTACAGAGAATAGACAAGAGGGGGCTGGAATTTACTGGATGAAACTAACAAAGGAACCAAGATATTAGGAATAAATAATTAGAGAAGGAAAGGTAATAGAATGGGAAGAGGCAATAAGACATTTGGATTGCAGGCTAGTGATTGCCTTCCCTATCAGGGATTGATATCAGAGTGTAGACAAAGAGAAAGGGGTGGGGAATCATAAGTGAAAGACCTGCACTAGTTGAGTTTTTAACTGAATCTAGAACAGAAACTGCTGTTAAAAAGGATTATTAGTAGGGCATTTAAACATTGTGCAATATCTATAGGAATCAATCAGAAGAGGTCAGAAAAGATTGGGAAGATAGATTAGATATGCAATTCACAAAGAAACAATGGGAGGACATATGTATCGCTCCCAAATATTTAACAAAGTCTAAAAAAGTTAGCATTTTTGCCTGGAAGTGTTTGCATAGATAATTTTATTCCCCATGCAGACTCCAAAGAATGTTTCCTCAGATACATGGCAAATGTTGCAGGTCTGAAGAAGAAAAAGGTAAATGGGAACTGATGTTCTCAGAGTGTAAGGAGTTGGCAGGCTTTAACAATTCTTTGCAAAGTACTCTGTTCTGAATGCTGGGTGAACAAGTGGGTTTAGCTAAGGAAATGATTTTGTGAGGTGGGATACAGGATCTGAATTGCCTAGACATAGAAAGGCTTTGTTGAGTTTAATTCTGGTGGCTGCAAAAAAACTACTAGAAAATGGACATCAAAATCTAAACCAACTATACTTGAAGCAGTGAATATTGTAAGAGAGATAAAAGAACAGGAGATGGGATTTCTGGTAAACAGTAGGTGTAAATTACATAGAATAATGAAAGTTGTGGGAACAATACATGCAGAAAAATGTTTTGGAGAAGGAATGAGGCTTAAGAGGTCACAAATTGAATAATTTATGTAATGTTGCATAGATTTTAGGATACATGACAATTTATGTGATGTATAATGTTTGTAAATGTGAACTTGTTAATATGGGTTTTATATAAATGTAGGTTTGCCTATGTCACAAGTAATAATTCAATAAAGCTGTTTAAAAACAGAAACAATAGTAGTACTCATTGTATTCATTCAGTTTTCTTGAAGAAAAGAAGGATGGGAGGATGTGCAAAATACGTCCCAAAATTAAGCGTGTAATGAGATTAAAGAATGCAGATGCAGTCAAAACACTGAAAAATTGCAGTGGTGGCTTGTGACTTCACAGTAAGAGAGGGCTGCAGGAAGCAACTGAATGGGTAGGGCTAACTGGAATGGGCTGGTGGTATATTACTGCATCTGAATGACTTTTTATCTGTGATCAAACAGCAGCTAGAATTAGTCACGTTCTTCTTTGTGCTTTTATAAAATTAATACAGCCTGTTCCTTCCAGTTTCTCTGGTACAGCAGAAAATCTCAGGTTTTCTCTGCATGCTCTGTCTTCTAATTCTACTGTTTTTTAAACAGTTTGTCTTGCGAATCCTCCTGTTCAGCCAGATTTAGTTCATGTCAACCTCTGCAGTTTTATCAGTCCATCTGAATGGCTAGTTAAAGCTGCTTCTATTTTTTCTAGCCCTTTATTGTTTGAATTGATATGTTCCTTCAATATTTTATTTATTTTAATCACCTCTGAGTACACTTAATTTATTTTTTACTCTAAACTACTGGAAGCCATCTCTTGAACCAAAGCTGAAGCTTGAACTGCTTTTTGCTGAACAGTTGCAGAATCCTTCCCAGACAGAGTTTTCTTTCTCTTTTCTGGATGATTTTCTTTCAGATTTCCCAAATTTCTTCTTTGCTGATATCCAGGCAGTGTATTTACTAGCCAGTAACTGAATTTTACCAAAATACACTTTCAATGGCACTCCTTTTTCTCAGTTTCTGCTGTCACACAGGGATAGCTGAAGTTATGCTATTGATCAGTGTGCAGCCATCTTGGAAGTCCGAAGTCAGTCAGTTTCACAGACCAGGCTAAACAAGGAGAAGGTTACTGTCAGCTGCCTGTCGGGTGCCAGGATCCGCCACATAATCCATGCACTCAGGTCACTCCACAATAAATACAAATATGACTCTGTCATTGTCCCTGTTGGTGTGAATGACCTGAGATGTACCTCCCTGGACTACATGAAAAGAGACAATCTTGTAGCCGAGGCAGGTATGACCCTAGCCCTGAGTAGCATCCTGCCATCACCCAGAATGATACCGCAGTACAAGGACAAAATGATTGACTTCAACAATTGGCTAAGCTTCTGGTGTCATTCTAAGGGGATCTAGTATCTGTCTGCCTGGGAAGACATGGTTGACAGACCACAGTGCTTTGCCAGAGATGGCCTGCACCTGTCACCCCTGGGATTCCGGATACTGGCTAAGGCTCTTGCCGCCCCTATAGTACCTTTCTTAGGCAAGGTTCAAATGACAAATTCACCACTGTAACGGGAACAGGCAAGCAAAATCTGAGGGTAATGCTACTCAATGCTAGAAGTCTAAATCTCAAAATGCACTCCCTCGAGGCACTCCTTAAAATGGAGAACATCGATATCTGTGCATTGACTGAGACCTGGTTCAAGGCTCCAGAGAACACCCCTGCATTACCATGCTGTCACTCATACCACACTTTTCATCCATCTAACCTGGACCGGAACACCAAAGGTGGAGGTGTGTCCATATTCATTAAGGATATCCACACCTCCAGGCTAGTTGCTCAGCATAGTGCATCCGAGGTTATCTAAGTGCAACTAACTCTGGGCAAAACTGCAATCCAAATTGTAGCTTGCTACAGATCCCCCACCATGCCCCAGGATTCCCACTCCTCTTTTCTTGATATACTAGAAAATATTAGGGTTCAACCAAACACCCTAATAATGGACGATTTCAACTACCCCACCATTAACTGGGAAAACTACTCATGTACCAACTCCTTCACTCAACGCTTTCTGAAATTCATAAATTCCAATGCCCTGGATCAACTTATCCACACTCACATCAGGGGCAACAATATCCTAGACCTAGTCATTACCAACATGAGTGACCGGTGTTCCACACCTAAAGTCAACTCCTCGTAGGTCAGATCTGACCATAAGCTAATCACCCTAGATATCCACATCCCGCCCCCACCCCCTATTAAGGAAACCACTGTAAAAAAATTCTCCAAAGCCAACTTCATGCTTCTTAAGACAGAAGTGGGGAACTTCATTACACCCATGCAGATGGACAATACAGTTATGACTGCTGAATCCTACACAATTGCACTCTATAAGCACTTACACGAGTGCATGGATCGTACTATCCCAAACAGAACCAAGATGCTACCCTCCAAAAAAGGAAGCCAATCTGGTGGTCCCCTGCCATAAACCAACTCTACAACAGAAGGAAGAAACTGTTACAAAAGAGAGTAAAATCCCATGAGTGGAGGAGCTCCCTGGTCAGCCTCATTAAGAAGCTGAGATCCCTTATAAGATCCTCCAAAGCTAGCTATGAAAACAAAATCGCCACTGATTCTAGGGACAACCACAAAGCATTCTATAGCTATGTTAAGAATCTCAGTGGCAACACCCAGATCTGCTCTGAGTTACAGCATAATGGCTCAAACATTACAGAACCAACTGATATTTCCAACATCCTGGCAGATAGGTTCAGTGCTAACTTTACCCCCCTCTCACCCCCTAAAGGGCCCATATCTATACAGGAAGAATGCAGTCTCTGTAATCACAACTATGCAGGTAAAAGCTGCACTCTCTAAAGCCAAAAACACAGCATCCATGGGACCGGACAACATCCCAGGCAGCATTTTACACAACCTTCAGAAAGAACTGGCTGCCACCTAAGCACCATGTTCAATCATAGCCTCACATCAGGCTTTGTGCCCACTGAATGGTAAAAAAGTATGAACACGACCTGGATACACTCCAAAAAGAATTATTTATTCACAAATAAAGTAAGCGCTTTCATAAAGGATAGTACCTTAACTTCTTCAGACAAGACAAGACAATACTGAATGCAAGACCTTATATACACTCTCCCAGAATGTAAATCTAATGAGCTCTATCACATGGTCAATTAAACATTAATTACATTAAATAAAAGACCTAGCTCGGAATAATATAAGAAAATCATTAGAAAATACATTGAAAAATACATTTCAAAATACCTAAGAAGTGTACATTAGAAGTATATTGGAAAGGTAGCCACTAGCACCTGGTAAAAATGTTAAATAACACTTCAGAAGAAGTGTATGTTATATACACACAAAAGTGCTTAATTCCTGTAATAAAACAGTTGTGAACTGGTTCTGGTCATTTTCTGTTTGGATTCCAGCAGTTGGCTCAGTGTTTTTGTCGTTTTGTGTTGCTTGGATTCACACCTAAAGAAGTCCCAATCCCTCCAAGCTACACACTCTAGGGACCAAAACCTTGTCACCACAATAAACAAGACATGCTGGAGGGATAGATTCCTGTCCCAGAGACTTCCCATACTCTGGAACAAGCTACCCATCTATGTCAAGCAAAGTTCCTCATTAGCACTCTACAAGAAAAATCTTGATGAGTGGATGGGAAATAGGAAATGCACCCCTGGATCACTTCTGTGGCTCTGCTCGACAAGGGCACAGGAAAATAACTTTCTTGGGTGGCATAAGCCAGGGAACCTTGTTGGCTAGTATTACTTAGGCCCTTGGGTCAATAGCCTAGTACCTACCGATGAACCTATGTAATTGGGAAAAATGGGTTCTGAGAGTGCTCATAGCACATTAAGATACCCCAGATAATATATGATGCATAATGTCATTAAGTGTAAGATAACATCAAGACTAATGATAGATCAGGAGGGTACTTCAAGTCAGAATATTAATGCACTGAGACACTTTAATCATTAAATCTAAATTGTGATGAGTCTGTTCTACACAAGACAGGATTAATTTTAAAAAAAAGCCCTCATGAATTTTATTTATTTTTTATTATTAATTTAATATGAAATATAAAGAGAGAACTCTCCATATGAAAAATTAATGCACTGATGCACTTTAGTTATTAAATATAGAGTTTTTAAGTATTATTGGAATTAACTGAGACTGGTTTGTGCTAAGTAAGACAGAGTTAATACCAGAAAACCTCTTGTCATTGTACAATATGAAATATGTGTATTGTCTTATCATAGGGGTTAGTATGACAAGAATTTCTTTTAATCCAGCTCAGTAGGCTATAGGTGCATTCGTTACTTACTGAAATGAATGTAAGAACTGTGTATTGGCACCATCTACTGGTATGAAAATTAATTACCAGTAAAATGACTGATTTTAATAAAGAAAAGAGAGGCTTTAACGTTTTTAAACCATGTATGTTAAACGTGAATTAATTCTAGGCATAAAACTTTTTTAGTTGTATGTCGATTTTCTAGGAGCATGTTTAGTTTTTAAAAAGGTTTTTATCTATTAAAATGATTAAAATGAATAAAGGGTATTAGATGTTATATAATGTAAGTTGATTTTTATGATGGGGTAATTAGTGTTAATTTACTTGATTAGTAAAGGTATATACTGATATGGAATTGCTGTGAATAAAGAACGCCCTTTTAAATGGAAAGTTGGAGCTATTGTTTTATTCAACAAACTGGATGTACTGACAAGTTAGATGAAGCATTTTGGAAACCTGAATTTGGTGTTTTGTAACTCTCTTTGAACAGAATTGGTTGAACATTGTATCAGGTTGGTTTTAGAATGGAGAGAAAGGCGTATCCCAGATGACAGGAGAAAAAGTATACTAGTGCCAATCTGCAAGAACAAAGAGGACCTTCACAACTGTAGACAGTACAGAGGTATCAAACTCCTGTCACACTGCATGAATGTCCTAGAGAGGCTGATTGATAAATGAATATGAAGAGTAGTATAAAGTAAGATGGGAGATGAGCAGCTCAGATTCATATCAGGATACAGCACAACTGATCCAGTGTTTGCAGTGAGGCATATGCTTGAGAAGAAGCAAAAGTAGAAAGAAAAATAGACAAAGTTGTATGCATGTATGAGGAGAGGAAATAGTCCACTTGGGCATTCCTAGACATGGAGAAAAAAGACCTAATGACTCAAGTATGAACAGTGGTTGGACTCACAGGGGGTTCCCTGTGGGAGTGGGTGTGCATCAGGATTCAGCTCTGAACCCACTGCTGTTCATACTGGTGATGGACTACAGGTTGGAGGGGACAGGTAAACAAAGTTGTATGCACACAATGTGGCATTACAGTCAGACTCTGAGCAAGAACTCCAGCAAAAGATAGAAAGGCACATGCATTGAAACTGAGCACAGATAAGACAGTTGTAATGGCAGCAAATTGGGAAAATCAGAAGAAACTGAGAATTGAGATAGAAGGAAAAGTAGTAGAACAGGTTAACAGCATCAGATATCTGGGAGTGGTTGTTGAGTAGAAGAGAATGAGGAGGCCAGAGCTAGAATCAGAGGCTACAGCCAGCTGACACAGATTGTCAGGGGTAGTGTATGACAGAAGAATGCCAAAGAAGCTAAAAAGTAAGGTGTACTAAACAGTGATGCGACCAGTACTACTTCATGATACATAAACCTGAGGCAGAGCAGTTGAAGATGCTAGAGTTCATGGAGATGAAGTGCTTGAGACAGGTGGCAAGATGCACACTGTGGGACAGACAAAGAAATGAGGACATCAGAGCAGAAGCCAAAGTAACTCCAGTTGCAGACAAGGTCAAACAGAGCAGATTACAGTAGTTTGGGCAGCATATGCAGACAAGTAGAAGACAATCTGGCGAAGAAGATTTAGGGCAAGAGGAAACGAGGGTATCCAGCAAACAGGTGGATGGATTGTATGAGAGAAGACCTACCACAGTCAGGTGTGAGTATTGAAGAGATAGGAGAGTGGCACTGAATTGAGAGGGATGGCAACAGTTGACACAGTACCCTAATCCCATGTAGAAAATGAAAAAAGGGGGTTGATAATGACTGCTGGAGTACCATCTCTTTATAGCCAATTTATTGAGTACATACACCTAAGAAGTCTTATTGTGATTAAATGAATAAATAAATATAAAGTAGTGGCCACAGTAATCTATTACAGCTCATTGGTATCAGACACATGTAGTGTAATGGTGCAGACAAGTGCAGCTCCCCACCACACACACATTTTATCAAAAAAATGTACAGCAACCTCTTGACCCTGTTAACAGAACAGTACATAGAGAAGCAATCTCCAGCCACCTTAGAGTCAGAAGGACAGGGAGGAAAGGAAAACTATTAGCAGAGATCAGTCAAAGTGACAATTTGTTCCTCTCCTTTCTCATCCCCAGTCTTCCTGGGATGCGTTTTGCAGTGACGGCTGTCTATTTGGCAAGCAAGAACTAAAGACAAATGGGTATTGCAAACCGTAGCTCTAGATTATGCAACAAGAATGTTGATAGAAACCACAGCTTCATTTCATTCCTCACACCACATCACACCAGGTAATGAAGACTGTACTATTAACTGGTCATTTGTTAAGAAAATGCAGTAGAGTGGGTGCCATCCACTCAAAGAAGTCAGGTCTTCTCTTGGAGAATATTTCTTGTCCTCCAAAATGGCAAGACTCTAAAGGCGGGTATTAGACTTTTCAGATCTAAACACATTTGCATAAATAAAGAAATTCACAATGGTAGCACTCAACCCAGTGTGCCGTACACAGAAGAAGAGTTCTACATGTGAACGTTGGGCCTGGGGCATGCTAAAGTGCTTATCATATTAAGACCACCAGCTAGGCTATCCACAGTTCCTAGCATCTTTACCAATGTTTAGTTCCAATGTGTCTGTATGTTTGTATGTCTCAGGATACAAAGCAGAGCCATCTTTGTATACCTGGATTATTGAATAGAGGTGTTCTGTTAGGAACTGTAACTGCAAAATGTCATTTTAACAGTCTTTTTGATGCAGTCCTTGCTGATCACAATAACATGCAAGGAATAAACCCTGATACCTGCAGCTTCAGCATCCTTTCCACTGTCTGTCATTGACTTTGCTCAAAATGAAAATCTTTGTACCACACAAGAAATGGTTGAAAATTTAAAATGTGATAACTTTCTGTCAACAACAGTCCATCGCAGGAGGGTAGTAGCTAAGCGCCCTGGGATGTATGCCATTTGCATTCTTTCAGTATTGTACAAGGTTATGCTCTCAGAAATACCTGGTACTAATCATCATATTCCCTAGAGATAATGAATATTCTTCCCCAATCTGTAAAGAAGGAATCCTATTTCCTCTAACAATATCTCCTGAGTTGAATGTAGAGTCCATGGAATATGCTCAGGGAGCTCACTTTAGCAGTTAGTCATTGCAGAGCAACTGGTGTCAACTAGAAAGGTCTATTCCCATCAACCTAAAAGTGGTACAGTAGTATTTAGAGTATTGACTGCTTTTCAGTGCATATTCCTTCAAATCAATGCAGACAACAACTGAGTCATAACAAGTGGGTGACCCATTTATTTCCATTTTTTAAGGAGACACTTAGACCTTGCATTGCATTATTCAGTACAGTCCTGAACTCTGTGCTGTAGAGCTCACAAGTCTGAAAAATAAGCAAACAACACTGGTTCAAAATGTAAAATGAGTTCTTAGACTTTTCAGAGTATTATACATATGTGGGACATGCCAGAAATGGAGTTGGGATGTCCCACATATGTGGGAATGCCAGAATAGAACTGGCTGTCAAACATCTTATTAATCACTTCCAGACATAAGCCTCGTTCTTCCATAGGAAACTACATGAAGAATATGTGCTTTTTCATTCCTGTGGATGCGAACGTTACTTATACCATTCCTTTCTTTTGAGTCAAAAAGTGCTTCTCAAAGTGAAGCAAGGTGGAACCAGTCTTGTTTTCGTAATTCCTTTTTGGTCAAGACAACCATTGTTCTTTCTATTGATTAAATTAGCCACTCTTCCTCAATAGTCTTTGTTTCAGCACAGGTCGTTACTGACTGAGCAGGTAAGCAAAGAACTCCCATCTCATTCTCCAAACACTGAATATCTCTTGACGAATAACAGAAAGTTAATTCTTAATGATTACTAGAGGTGTTTAAAATAAATGAAACACAGAAGAAATATATTAAGTCAAATAACAAAAAGTTAGAAAAAATAGAACTAGCTGTTCAGATGAACTGATAAAGGTGCAAAAATCAGAGACTGAAATGAAGAAAAGGCAGCCTGAGCATGAAGCTTCGCAAGACAAGCTGTTTCAAAAATAGCAGTTAGAAGACAGTGCCCTCATAGAAAACCTGACATTTTCTGCTGTACCTAAGAAAGTAGAAGGAGCAAACTGCATTAAGTTTGAGAACATAGTACAAATAAGCAACTGTACTGTTTTTTCATAGCAAGATTTGTTAAATGAGAGGGCTCAAGGTGTGTGTGCTCCAAGTCTAGCCATGAGAAAGCAGCCAAGACCTAACATAGTAAAGATGTTATCTTAGCAGAAAGAGTTGCTCCTGAAAAAATATGTTAGAAGGGAAAAGTATTAAAAATTGGGCACACCACTTAACAGACACCTTGTTGTGTATGAACATAACTTTTGAAGTTTCATTCTGAGCAAATGAAAGTAAACAAAGAAAAAAATAATAAATACACTGCAAAGCATTACCACTGTTCATCCCCTCCCCTTTTACAATCCATGATTTTGCAGTCAGTTGTTTTTTCAGTTGCACTTTTAATGATTACATTTAGAAATAACAATGTCAGACAATAAGAGTTCCCTAACTCTCAGTGTTTACTAAATCCATGCTGATAGACTGTTTCAGTCAGCACTGCTAATTGTATGTCGTCACATCTTATGCTCTCACATGTGCATGCAAGCAGTCTTACAGAAGCACACACACAGCAATATAAATGCAAACACACACAGGTTTTTTATTTTATTTTCTTTGCTTTTATTTAATTTTTATTTTAATTTTACTCAACATAAACAAAAAGCACTGCTTAGCAAGTGTAAAAATGTCAGCTGTTTGTATTTTAACTGTCTGAGCTTCATGGCAGTTTAATATGCTTGTTTTTCAGCAGGCATTACCTGTACATTAACATGCAGGAGAACATTCATTATGCAGTCAGGGTTTAATGTAGTTTGCACATTTTCTATGAAAGATTGAATGCTTTTCACATCATTAAAAAGTAGGTGGTTCCAGGTAGCTGGTTCTATTTTTGAGAAGGCAATTTCTTCACTAACTGTTTTGAAGGGTGATAGTGACTTCTTGGTTTTATCAAAGAGAGTAATTTGGCTGTCTGATGGGTAATTTGTGCCTCAACAGTGGGCAGTAACCTGATTTTTAGGAATTTGAAAATGAGAGAACAAAGAGGATGAGTAACACAGTTGGAAACAGGCAGACATTCGAATTTCAGCAGAGCAAGGAAGCGATGTTGGTCTGCTGGGAGTGCAAACCTGCCAAATTTATTTTCAGTTGTTTGATGTTTGTGAGTATTATGGAAAGAATGGAGACATGTAATTGGCAAGTCATATTCTAGTTTGGAATCAGGACATTTCTAGTAGTGTCTGTCTTGGCTATGGGAATATGAAGGTGAAAGCAGTATATAATCTGTGATAGCACTTTACTGGCAAATAAATCTCAGTGAGTGTTAAACTTTTAAGGATGGATCAAGGTTAGCCCCAGATACTTTTGTCTGATTACAATAGGGATAGGATTATTATTGCTATCTTTTAGAAGAATTTGCTTTAGAGAGAAAAGCATATGAGGGATGGAGAACACCATGAAAATAAGAAGTAATTCACTGAATCAGGGCAGATAGCCTAGTATGAACCTATGAACCTATGGTTGTACTGGGGACTAATCAAGTTCGTTAAAAGTGGCCCATGTACATACTCCAGATAATTTTTCTTGAATATTTAACTGCTAATTGCCAGCTGTTTTACTTCTATAAGGAGGATGTCATCTGCAAACATGATTAATTTAAGACTAGGAAGGTGAAGTGTGCAGTCATTTATAAATAGAAGCGCAGAGGACCCTCAACAGATCCTAGTGAAACTTTAATGCATATGCAGGGTAACAAAGTAAAAATGAGACATTGGCAATTTCCTGCTTACCTGTTAAAAACAGAGGAATTTAAGGAATGGGTAGTGAAAATAATTCGAACGTTATTAGACAAGATAGAGTGAATGGGATAAAATGAAAATAGAGTTTTAAAAATGGTAGAAATACGAGAGAAAGAGATATGGGAAAGAAGTAATGGGGGTTATTTAAAGGGCTGATCGTGGTTAAAGTATTGCAGAAAAAATGGCAATCATATAGAACAACAACAATGAACAACTACAGAGTGCTAAAGGGAAAATACAGGAGTTCGCAAAAATAAGGGAAGTCTCATAGACTAAGAAGAATCAATAATTGTTTATTTTGATAATATGCATTTAGAAAGGTTGCTGTTAAGCTGCTATTTTTTGATAACAACTTCAGAGCACAAAAACTGTTAGCCCAGTGAGTCACGTAAGAGAAAGTAGAAAGGATTGTCAGCAAACTTAAGAAGCCCATGACAAGAAAAATAACCAGAGATCCTTTAGTGATATTAAGAGATTTTAGAAATCTTGAAACTTTTTATAAAGCAAAGGAATGTGGAAACCAACAAGAGGCACAAATGGAAATATTTATGGAATAATTAATTATACCAAAGTTAGATAGATGAGGCTCAACATTTAATAGCTAAGATAGGAAGAGATGAAATAAAAGCAACCATGTATTATCAATTAACAAGGAAATCTGCAGGCACATGCTGTGTTCCTATGGAAGTTTGGAAGTTGGGTGGGAAGAAAATAATAATGCTGTGGAGGGTTTTGTTTTATAGTATTTTAAAAGGGGAGAGGGAAGTACCAGCATATTGGGAGAAAGCTGCAATGGCTATAGTACCCAAAGATTAATATAGACCCATTTAAAATTTAAAACATGATTATAAAGTGCTTAAATGTCCATACTAGCTAAGAGAATGGCAGAGGTGTTGCCAACATTGATATATATATATATATATATATATATATATATATATATATATATATATATATACCTGTCTATCTTTTTATATATATATGTGTGTGTATGCATATATATATATATATATATATATATATATATATGTGTGTGTGTGTGTGTATGCATATATATATATATATATATATATATATATATATATATATATATATATATATAGGAGCGCTGCAGAATCCTGAAAGCCCAAAATCCTGAGACCAAAATCCTGAAAACACACAGGATACCAACACTTACTATATTCCAGCACAAGTACATACAGAAACATATTACTCTTCAACTATACACAGGGGGGCAAACCCCCTGCACTCTCCATGTGGGGGGGGCTGCACCCCCACACCCCCTGCTACTTAAATATAACAACTCCGAGACTGCACTTCAGTACATTAAGTGCAATCTCGGAGTTCATATATTTAAGTAGCAGGGTGTGTGTGTGGGGGACACAGCCCCCCACATGGGGATGCAGGGGGGCTTACCCCCATGCTTATACTTGGAGAAGAGTAATATGGTTTGTGTTTTATTTATTTCTGTATGTACTTGTGCTGGAATATAGTAAGTGTTGGTATTCTGTGTGTTTTCAGGATTTTGGGCTTTCAGGATTCTGTAGCGCTTAGATATATATATATATATATATATATATATATATATATATATATATATATATAGATCAATGTGAAAGGGAGATAAACATTTGATAAAAGTAATAGAACAATGATAATTCAGAGGGAAGTAGAATGTAGAAGAACTTTGCTATTGTTGGCAGGTCTTAATGCAGACAAAGCATTCAGTAGGGTCATCTGGGATTTTATGAGCAGGGCAATAGAAGCAAATGCATTCCCTGACTGAATAATGGGGTTAATAAGGAGAATATATGAAGGGTCAGAGGCAAGAAATAAGATGGGAAGGTACCTCTCCAGCAAGCTGTGTTTGAACAGAGGAACAAGGCAGAGGTATTCTCTTTCCTCTTTTTATGTGTTTTATATTTAAAGCCATTGGCAAAGAAAATAAAGGACTCACAAAGGTAAGGCTATGGCTGATGTGGTAATCAAGAAAAGTTAGCTTTATTTGCAGATTGTATTATTTTGTACTTAAAAATTCCAGAAAAAAAACTTGTTGTTGATGTGAAACAATTTGAGACAGTTTAAAGCCCTTTTTAGGGTATAAAATTAATGAAGCTAAAACAAAGGCTATAACGCTGAACTACCTACCCACACGTGAATTTGTTCAGCAGTACCTATATTTATATGGCATAATAAGATGACATATTTAGGTTCAGGCATATGAATTAAAGTGGATTTTGATACACAGAGGTAAAGGGGACTTTCTGTTAAGTGAAAGGGATTCCTCGACTACTTAGGACTAATAACAGAATTTAGGGATAAGAGAAGGAAAGGAAGTGGCCAGTTAGCAAGGGAAAAGCCAATAATGGTAGATATTTTGTTAGTGGCAAAGGGGTATGTCAAATCACAACAGGTGTTTATTAGAAGAATGTGTGATTCAGTAATGGAAGGGGAAGATCTAGGGGAATGGAAGGAATTTAATGATAATCTTCACCAGTGGATGGGAAATATGAAATTCACCCTGGGTTTGGCCCCCATGTCTCTGACAGATAGAGGCAGATAGTAATGCCCAACTAACATACCACCCCCCTTAACCTCTAGAAACTAACATACCCACTCTTAATAAATGGCCATGATACAAATTAGGGACACATCTGGTGTGGATTGCATAGCTAAACTTATAAAAGTCACGGAGATCGTTAGCCTAGTATATACCTATGAACCTATGTACTACTTTTTTCAGGGGTGGTCTGTCCCTCAATTCCCCTACCTCCAGTTCTGTCATCTAACAAAAACACTCTTTCTGGGTCATTCCATCTAGGCTGGGTCCATTCTACTGCTGACCACACCTTCAGTATCTCTTTTCAGTCTTTTCTCTTTAATCCTGTCTAACTTATTCTATACCCTGGAAAAGCATGCTGCACCACTTCCAGATGAACAGCTTATCGTGCAGAATGATTTACTCACCCCACCTTTTACCTGCCATTGACCATTGTGCATAAAATTCCTCTGAACCGTCTGTCAAATTAAATGTCCACTTTTTTCCCCTCCATGGGGTTGCCAGCATGAATAAATGCCCAGTACCCCCAAGTAGAGCTACCAGCATGTCTGATTAGAATGTACTGACATGTCCCCTCCAGCTTCCTGCAGCAGGTTACTTTTTCGTATTACAGCCACTTTGCATTCATCCTGCTAATAGTCCTCTGCCCCCCTGAGTTTTACTCTGTTCATTGTTAAGCATGTAATTTCAACCACTTTTCCATGATGACCACTGCTTATCTCTGTAGCTGTGCACCTCACAAATCGAATGCCTTTGGCATATCTGTTCAGTCCTTCTCCTTCCAACATAATATGTTCTATTCATAACCACATCCAGAGTAGCTGGCCTACTTGATATTTTCCTTATTAGGCTTTGTGGAAATCCTTTCAATTCACTGTCCCATAACTCTTCTATTAAGCCTATAAACCTTAACATTCTCTGTTTGGAAGCAGTTCACAACATCAACAGATTTTTGGCCCAACTTCCATAATTGCTTTTTCTGTGTTTCTGTTTCTGATCTCTGCTTCATACTTATGTTCTCCTTCTGCACCAGCTATTCCTGTGTGCAACCAATTAGCTTTGTGATCCATACCACCCAGGCTATCCCATATGTCTATAATTTACGTTGCTGAGCCTCAAACTATATGCAGAGGATTCAGTTTTGTAATTACCAGCTTTTTACTCAGCTAGACATCCCACATGCTTTAACCCCACCACTGGTCACATGTTTATTACTCTAAGATATAAAGAACATGGATTATGATGTCATCTTTTGTAGACTCATTATCACTGTTTATAGGTCATATTCATGAGAAAACCAGCTAACTTTTAACCTCCTGTTTTTGTTCTTACTTTTCAAGCCTAGAATTACACAACAAGGATCTTCCCGGTGTGCCAAACTAACTGGAAGTCTCATCACTTATTTGCTACTATTCAAAACCCATGAGTCAGAGAAGAGCTAGTATGTGTTTTTGTTTGTTTGACAGACACTGTTTGGCTTTTGTAGTTTGGATGGCACTAAAAAATAGCTAATCATACATTCATAATTCAACAACCACTGAATTGGAGAGGTTTACACAAAAATGCATTGCAGGGATATTAATTCCTTCTGTAGTCCATACCAAAATGTGTGTTTAACTTAGCACTGTGGTGCAGGTGGCTAAAGACCTAACTGCATCGCAGACAACTCAGGATTATTTAGCAGTTCTGGAGCTAAAAGAGTATGTAGGGAAGATGGGAAATGAGTGGTTATGACTCGCCAATTTTAGAGTGGGTTAAAGTGGTTCCCTGATCATCTTGACACTCAATTTTTATAGTAGAAAGTCTGGCACATGGAATGCATGATGTTGGCTCTGGTAAGACATGAACTGTGGCTACCCAAGCCAGTAAGATTAACCCTTGGCCTCACATGCAAAGGAGCATGCATGCGCAGAGATAGAGGGGCACAGGTATTCACTCCAGTGATGCAGATGCACATGTCACCACCGGGGATGAATTACAGCTTAACAGTAGTTCCATTAGTTGTCAGGATGCTTGCAAAGTCAAAAGCATCCTTTTTGTCTGCCTGATTGATGGCTTTCTCAGACATTTCTTATTCAACCCCTCCCTGTACAGTACTAGGAATGCCCCTTGTGCTGTAGAATAATTGGGCTTCATTTGAGAGGGGAGGGCTTGAGAGTCAATAAGCAACGGAGCAAAAAGGATAAAGGAAAAAATGTCTATTTAAGTAACCCATACTCATAGGGTCATAGGAGGTTCATTTACTAGGCTAATGACCCTAGGGCCCTTTCAAGCCTAGTCAAGTTTTACTCTTATTTCCAGGATCAGCACCTATCGTCCCTGTCCAAGAGGGACACAGGTGGAACCCCCAGGGTGATTTATGGTTACCCATCCAATTGTCCAGATTTTGTTTGACGAGGCCCAATGAGGTGTTCTGCTTGACATGAAGCAGGAGTCTGTTCCAAAGATGTGGTAACCTCTTGGAGACATATCTGACGCTCCAGTAGGTTCCATTAATGCCACATACCAGGTTAAGGCCTTTAGAACAAGTAAGCCATGTACCATTTGACTTACAGACATGCAGCAATAACAAAATGATTGCCTTATATGCAAGGCAGAGATTGCCACTGAGTAGTCTGTATGAAACAGAATAAAGCGACAGTGATTTCAGACGATCCTCATAAGACAGATGCTGAAGACCTTGAATTTTTCTTGTGAGAAAACTTTGTGGTCTCTCCAATTGCTGCAGGTGCTTGGAAAGGTACATACCAAAAGGGGCATTGTTCTCAATTATTGGTCTGATGAGGGGAGAGTACAGGGAGACTATAACTTCTTTTTTTTTCTGGAAGCAATGCCCTTACTTATAAGATGAGCAATATAGCATGCCCTTCTTATCACTGTGGAGACATGATCAAAGGTAAGGTTGCTGTCAACCTGTGTGCCCAGGTCTCTCACCACTGAGTGCGTACTTAAGGGTGTTGTTATGGATTTGGTAGTTAACAGAAACATCGCTCTTACCAAAGGGATAATAACACATTTTTTTGCATTGAGGTTAAGGCCATGACTTTGGCACCAATCATTTGTTTGTGGATGTTGACATCGTTTGGAGATTCTATGACCGAACCCAATTTGCAGTCATCAGCAAACTTTGTCAGCCACAGATCTTTAGTTTTAGCTTGTACTTCAGAGAAATAGATTCTAAACAGTAGATGTCCCAGGACTTATCCCTGTGGAACACCACTGGTTACAGGTCTGCTGTTGGAGGTGGAGTCCCTTATTTTGACTGTATGTGTTCTATCAGTGAGTCAGTTAGTGACCCATCTAATGATATAAGGGTTGATGCCTTGCTGGGTGAGTTTGCCAATGATTCCTGAGTGGGAGATAGAGTCAAAAGCCTTGGCTAAGTCTAGGTAGTCTGTATGCACAGATTTCCCCTCATCAAGGGCCTTGGTGACTGTCTCAAAGAAGTCCACCAGGTTTAACAGGCATGATCTCCCCTTGACAAATCCAAATTGAGGTGGGTCAAGTGTTTGGAGATTACCTATATCTTTGTTGATAAGGTCCATGATGATATGCTCCATGACCTTGCAGATAAGGCTAGTCCGGCTAATAGGTCTGTATTTTTTGGTGTCAGTGGATGCACCACCTTTGTGCAAGGGGATAGCGATGGCCTTTTTCCATTCAGCTGGGATGAAGCCAGTACTTAGACTATGACTGAAAAGAGTACCCAATGGTGTTGCTAATTATTGTTTCAGCCCATGTAGGATGCAGCCTGGGATGTTATCAGGTCCCACAGATGCTGTGTTTTTAACATTAGAGAGGGTGTTCGTGACCTGCTCTTTAGAGATACGAGGTAGAAGACAGGTGGTAGGGATGTCATGGGGTATGTGTGATGGGGACAGGAGAGTGAAGTTTTCACAGAACCTGTCGGTTAACAGGTTAACAATGTCCACAGGATCAGTATATGTGGCATCATTAACTAGCAGTTTGGCACAAATCTGTGCCTTTCCTTTTAGGTTACAAATGCAACTAAAGAACGCCTTATGGTTGTCCTTAGTTGAGGAAGCTACTTTGGATTTGGAGATAGCTTTGTTAGACTTCAAAAGAAGTTTTATTTGCTATTTTAAGCTGATGAGGGAGTGTTTCCAGTTTAGGTCTTGTGCCCTCTTACTATTAAACAGCAATTGTTTTCCTCTTATTGTAAAGTCTGTTAATGGCAGTTGTCCACCAGGCAGGTGTACTCTTCCTTGAGGAGCTTATTTTGGTCCTGTCAGGTACAGTCGATTCAATACAGTTATAAGGTATTTGTATAAAGCATTTGTGCAGAACTTGGTATAGTTGTCAGTTCCATATGGGGAGGGTGTGCAGTGAAGCTATTTATAACATTCTATAAGAGGTTATAATCTGCTTTGGAGACTTTTTTAGTTTAGTTGCTGCTGCGGGGGGGGGGGTCAGGTGTGTGATAATTACTTAGTTTAAGACTGATTTGTGGTCAGATCTCAGCAGGGAAGACCTGACAGTGGAGGTGCTACAGTGGTCCCCCATATTGGTATGCACCAGATCCAGGATGTTGGCACCCCTTGTGGGCGTGTCAACTAGCTGGTCCAGGACATTGGAGTTAATGAAGTCGAGGAACCTTTGGGCAAGTGAGTTTGTGCACGAGTAATTTACCCAGTCAATGGATACGTAGTTAAAGTCGCCCAAAACCGTGGTGTCCGGATGTAACTTGATAGATTCAAGTATATCCAAATAGGCAGAGTGGGTGTTCTGATTCATGGAGGGGGTCCTGTAGCTGGCAATGACTTGAATAGGTGTCTTTACAACAGTTAATTGCACCTAATGTATCTCCAGGGAATCATGCTGTCTAACCACTCTGGAGGTGTATTTATCTTTAATGAATATTTATACACCACCTCCTTTAGTTTTCATGCCTTAAATATGTGGTCTGAACATGTGGAAGGATACAACGGGGGTGCTCTCCACAGCCCAGAACCAGGTGTCCATGACTGCGCAAATATGTGTCTTCCAAGGTGAGGACTGCTTCCAGTGAGTGGAGTTTCATGTTAAGACTCCTAATGTTTAGCAGCATAACCCTGAGGTTGTTTTTAGATGGCGTTTTTACACTGGGAATTTTATCCTTGAGACACTGCCTAAAAAAAGCCACTATGGGGGTTTCAAGAGCCTTGGCCAGTAGCCGAAATCCCAGTGGTGACAGATGAAGATCATCTCTGGCAAAGCATCGAGATCTGTCGATCATGTCATCCCAGCTAACAGATACTGTATCCCATTAGAATAGCACCAGAAACTAAACCAATTATTGAAGTCAATAATTTTCTGTTTGTACTGAGGCATCATCCTAGGTGAAGGTAAAATGCTGCTTAAGGCTAGGGACATACCAGCCTGTGACACATAGTCTGAGAGCTCTGTCATGTCTCTCTTCATATAGTCCAGAGAGGTACGTCTCAAGTCATTCACACCAATATGGACTATGATGGAGTCATAACAGTACCTGTTGTTGAGAGATCTGAGTGCGTGTGATATGGCAGATCCTGGCACCTGACAGACAGC
This sequence comes from Protopterus annectens, assembly GCF_019279795.1. Classification (NCBI taxonomy): domain Eukaryota; kingdom Metazoa; phylum Chordata; order Ceratodontiformes; family Protopteridae; genus Protopterus; species Protopterus annectens. The sequence goes on along the minus strand of NC_056729.1, from coordinate 1,565,590,858 downwards.
TGACAGTGATCTCCTTATCCAGCCTGGTGAGAGGGACATCTGTGTGTCTCACAATGGAATCACCTATGACGAATATGTTTGGTTTTGTTTCTAGCCTTAAGGACTTGACAGGTTAGACACTGGTGTGTGAGCTATTTATTATATGTATTGTGTTCTGCAGAGGAGGAGGTATTATGTGTAGCGTGCTTGTGTTTGTGTTTCGAAGGTCTCTGGTGTTTAGGTATGTTTCTGGTGAGGACCTAGGCATATGTAGGTATGTGTGATGTGGGTTTGGGTGGAGTAGGAGGTGAGGTGTGCATACTGACAACCCGCTCATTGTCATAGTGACTGACTGGTGTGTGAGAGAGCATGGATTCAAGGTTCTTAATATAGTTGCATCTCTCGCATGTTGTGTTTGTGTGGACTAGGAGTAGAGGGTTGTCGGTGAACATGAGCAGTTTCAACACTGTCTCTGGATGCCCAAGTTGACCAGCTGGCTGGAGAAGCTGTTGGAAATTGTACTTCCATAGTGTTAGGTAAATTTATATGGTCAGGAAGAGAGGTCATACTTAGGAATGGCTAGTGGGTGAGAGGTGTGTTGGTATCTCTGAGGCTAGGCTTAGCATTCTACCTGACAGTAGAGGAGGACCGCGAAAAACCTCTGGGGTACCACAAGCTAAGGGAAAATTTAACAAGCAAACCGTTTCTGTCTATAACCACCAAAGGTAACTACTACGTGGCAGTGTACGATGGTGCACTGTATGCAAGAAGTGCGGGCATGGGGCTTAAATGAAAAAAAAGAAATAACCTTTTTAACTCACACTAGCCAATAAGGATGCAGTCTCTGAGTTCAGGCACAGGCACCCAGCATCCTTCTCACCTCTTGTTTTTGTTGCAGTCTTCACATGCTGAACATTTTGAGCCTTCCATGGTCTTGCTTCTTTTTACTGTTTGTTGACCAGGTTAGTCTCATTAGGCTAGTAGCCTCTTTTTAGGAGAGACCCTATGCATCTAGGGGAAATTTGGCCTGAATATTGGGGAGCTTCCCCTACACTTTGATGGTGCCAGAGGGCTCCTATAGCAGCAAGGAAGAGGCCTAAGGGAAGCAACAACAGCATGGAGGAGGAGGACAGAAAAGCTCTAGTGAGTTTGGAAATGGAAAATGAAAATTTGAGAAAAATGTATTCAATATGGAGTATCAAAACACAGTTAAAAATTCCTGCATGGTGAATGATACAAGTGAGCAGCATTTAGCTGGCTCAGTGTAGAATGAAGTAAGTAAGTGGTGCATATAACAGAACTGGTGACAGGAGAGCTTGCAGATGATGTTCTTTTGAAAATAATCAAGCTGGATGATCCATGTGACAGTTCTGCTGTTTCATGGGGTGAGATGGCAGATACCGTTTCAGAAGTGCTGAGGATAGTAATATGGAGGAAACAGATGATCTGGCAGCAGAAAATGCAGCAGTTAAAACTTATGCAGCAGTGACAGAGAGTAAAGAGGAGAGCAGCAACAAACTGAGGAGGAGAGCAGCAACAAACTGAGGAGGAGAGCAGCAATAAACGGAGGAGGAGAGCAGCAACAAACTGAGGAGGAGAGCAGCAACAAACTGAGGAGGAGAGCAGCAACAAACTGAGGAGGAGAGCAGCAACAAACTGAGGAGGAGAGCAGCAACAAACTGAGGAGGAGAGCAGCAACAAACTGAGGAGGAGAGCAGCAATAAATGGAGGAGGAGAGCAGCAACAAACTGAGGAGGAGAGCAGCAACAAACTGAGGAGGAGAGCAGCAATAAATGGAGGAGGAGAGCAGCAACAAACTGAGGAGGAGAGCAGCAACAAACTGAGGAGGAGAGCAGCAATAAACGGAGGAGGATAGCAGCAACAAAAGGAGGAGGAGAGCAGCAACAAACTGAGGAGGAGAGCAGCAACAAACTGAGGAGGAGAGCAGCAACAAACTGAGGAGGAGAGCAGCAACAAACTGAGACGGAGTTGGTTTTGTGGCAGCAGAGAATGTTGTAATTAAAACATATGCAGCAACAACAATCATCAAAAAGGGAGAGCAAATAACTGTAAGTAAACTGTTTTTTAAAAAGAAGAGAAGACCAGGTGTGAGAATAGAACACAAAAATTACAGTGTAATAGACAGATATTATGTATGGGACAATGTGTTAACTGTTCTGGGTTTTAAAGAAATTTGGTCTTTTATACATACATAAACTTAACATTTGAAAGGACTGATGATGACATTTCTGGAAATGGGTAACAAAAGGAAGGACATTTATCCATGGAACAATTATTTGATTTTTGGTAGCAACTTAATTATTAAAAATGTTACTTTGCAGTTTAGAACTGATGAACTATAATAATAGGATGTTAAAAAATGCATGCTGGGTTTATGTGAAATTGTTGATAACATTGTAAAAGTTAGGGATGAGATAAACTTATGGAATGGAGGATGGAATTTGGAAGTTCTTTTGAAATGTGGAAAAACATGGCACATCACTTGCCAAGTAATATCTTTGTGGCTGGAAACAGAGGAATATTAAGATATGCTGACCAGCCTAACTCGTGTTTCTTTTGTGGGGACTTTTCTCATTTAATTATTGATTGTGACAAGATATAGTGCAACCAGGAAGGACATACAGCAAGAAGATGTGTGACTGAATGCAGCTTGTGTAAAAAAGGGACAATTTGGATGGATTCTTAAGGGCAAGCAATAATTAATGAAAAAGAAGGGGAGAGCGAAGAAAGCTTATACAAAGAAGGAGAACAAGAGGCTGGGGAGAGGGTAAACTAGGTGAAGAAGCAAAAATATTGAGTGGAAAAAGAGGAGAGAGACTGCAGAAAGAAAAAAGGGATCTGGAGAAGGGATTGACTGTAGTATTTTTTGAAGTTCTAGGCAGTGAAAAATCAGATTTGGAGATTCAAAGATTAATTCTATGTAAACCAGGACAAAATATTCAATTGGGGAAAGGGCAAAAATAAGAAAAAGAAAAATTTAAAGTATTCCCCCTAAACTTGAAAATCAGGAAAAGCAAACATTTTAGAGTACTTTCAGTAAAGATGAACATTATTATTAATGCTATAAGAAGGATGGGGATATTGGAATGGTGTGTTAAATGTACTGTGGGTGTTATTCTGTTAGAGGATGTAAGATTCCTGACAGTTGAAGAAAATCTGGCAACAGAATAATTGTGGGGTGCAAAGATAATATGGAACTTATGAAGTGAAAGATTTTGCTGGAGTGGCTGTACTGAACTGTGTAACAAAACAGTGAGATTATTAGATGTAATATTGGTAATGATGGGAAGGCTAACTTTTGTTAATGTGAGGTGGAGAAAACATGTTTATAGAATTATAACATTATATGCATGTATAGTTATCAAGGAAAGATAATCTGTTTTATTAGATATTGGATTATTTAGTGGATAAGACAAAAATTGTAATTGCAGGGGATGTTAATTGTAATTTAAGAGGAAGACATAAAAAGAAATGGAAAGATGTAAAAAATACAGGAAGTGACAAAATGTAGTAAATTAGTCATGTGGAACAAAAAAATCAGTGGACTTATGGGGGTGCTTGGATCTGAAATTGATTATTTTGCATTATCAAAAGGATTGGGGGTAGCAGATAGTGAACCAGTTATGATGTGTTTTTCATACCATTTAGAAATATAGGAGGAGGTGATGAAAGAAATGGTGTATATTAAAATAGGGAAGGGAATAAAAAGAATACATGAGAAATTATGGGATGGAACTGGAGAATGGGAAGTATTGCAGGATCATATAGCCATGAAGGACTTCCATAACAACTGGTCTGAGTGGTGGACTGAACTTAAAAAGAAGTATAAAAAGTGGTTTTTTTTTCAGTGGTAAGAAGACATAAAAAAGGAAGAGAAAGTGAAGTATGGGAAAACTTGTAGAAATGTATTAGGTAATTTAGAGAATAATACAAGAGAGTATTATGGCATGGAAAAAATATATACAAGAAATCAGGAAAAAATAAGGCACTGGTGTTTAATCAGAGATATTATTTACAAGAGAAGGGAAGAGGAGGTATCTACATATTTTGGTAAAATAGTAAAAGGGGATATTAATATAATGAGAGAAATGGAAAGGGAGAAGTAAAAAGAACACAAAAGCAAATTGTGATTATTGTAGTGCAGCACATGGAAAATAAGAGAGAATGGAAAGTAAAGAAATTTCCAGAATGAGTTAAGGAAGAATTTGAAAAATAAATTACTATTAGTAAATTGGATAAAATAGCAGACCTAGATGGTATAGGGTATGGACTGTACAAGAAATTATTGGACTGGTAAAGACAGTATTTTGTAAATGTACTGAATGAATAATTGAAGGAAGGGTTTGTTTATGAAGATTATGTAGTGGGATATTACATTTTATATGGAATAAAGATGGGAAGAATGAAATAAAAAAAATGGAGATTCATCACATTAAATAACACAGATTATATTTTTTATGGAATAATACAGATGTGGTGGTGGTGCTGCGGTAGCATTGTTGCCTCACAGTAAGACGTTGTCCTGTTCGATTCTCAGCTAGAACGTCTTCTATGTGGACACATGTGTGAATGGGCGTACCTTCGTTGAAGGTTGTGCATCAGGGCTGGCAACTCGGCACGTAAAAATCTACTGCCAATCATTAGCAGACCGGAGTTCTGCTGTGGTGACCCTAACCGGGAAAAGCCGAAAGACACAACAACAGAGGAAAATATAAGGAAGGATGAGGGACTCTATGGAATAAAGTATATATGGTATAAAAGGGAAGGGGTATCAAGAATTGTTATTGGTTATGAGAGAAACTGTGGATTTACTATGGTAGGTGATATTAGAAAGGCATTTCATACAGTAGGGCATGATGCAAGTGGGTGGCTGAGTGAAGAAATATGCATGAAGTGTAGTATAAGACAAGGATGTCCCATGAGTGGAATATTGTTTGCATTGCTGATGAATGCAATATTGAGTGAAGTAGCTTATAAAATGAAATATATGCTAGACATGTGATGCAAAAGAAGGTGGTGATATCAGTAGTTTTGACATACGCAGGTGACATAGTTCTGGTACTTAGAAGAAAATATGAATGAGAGAAGAGATGGTTTGTCTTAAAGGAAATGGGAATGACCTTGAAAAAAAAATAAAAGAAAGGTTTTTGGGTGATGTGGTTAAAACTGGGTGGGGGAACTGGGTAGAGGGGGTTCAGTGAATGAATTGTCTTTGTTAGGAATAAAATTTGGGGGAAAATGCTGAAGTTCTGACACAATGGAAGGGTTTGATAAAATAAATGAAATATGTCTTTTATGGAGTACATTAGCGTTCAGGAAAAGGTTTAGCTGCTGAATTCAGTATTAATAGGAAAAAATGCACATATGTCAAATGTCTATATGATTCCAGTAAATTATGAAAAGAAAATTGTGCAATTGGTGTTTTCTTTCCTATAGGGTTCAAGATTAAACCCAGTGAAAAGAGATGTGTTGTATACGACTGGAGATGAAGGGGGGCTGGGGTTACTAAATCCAGCTCATTATTCTGCTTCTTTAAACCTATACAGTGTAGTGAAGTGGGTAACAGAGAAAATGCAAACCTAATAGTGATAATGCTTAAACATAAATACAAAACATTCTGGGAGATGATGAGAATAAGAAAAAGAGAAAAGTATAAATATGAAGAATTTAGAAATTGTCAAGAAAAAGCTATCACTGAAAATAAAAAAAGTGATGATGGAAAAAGAAGGATCTGGTATAATAACGTGCTGAAACAGTATTATTGTGTAAATCCATAGGCAATTTTACCAATAGAAGTGATTAAAGTCATGCAGGTAAGGAAAGGTGGTGTACCAAGACAGTAGAGTGTTGGGATTTCGTGTGGACACTGGTAATAAATAAGTTACCAGTAAAGGGGAATTTGTCATATAAAACGAAAGTTGAAATCGTGTGTTTATTTTGTTTAGAGAAAGAGACAACAGAACATGTTTTTTTAATGTAAAAGGTGTTGAACTTTTATAAAAAGTGTGAAGACGTTTTTGAGAATATTAATGTCTTAAACAATACAGATATGAATATGATTATTTATGGATATTAGAAGAATAATAAGAAAGAATACATGGAAAGGGTAGGTATACATTTATTTTGTGTAATATGGGTTATTTGGAATGAAAGATTGAATTAAATTTTGTTTAATGGGAAGTGGATTTTGGCAGATATTTTGCAAAAAACTCAGAATATTAATTGCACAAGGAGCGGGGGTTAATTATTGAAGAATAACAATGAGGATATTATAAAAAACACTAAATAACAAGAAATATATATATATATATATATATATATATATATATATATATATATATATATATGTGTGTGTGTGTGTGTGTGTGTGTGTGCCTTCAGATATGTAAATAATGTTTTTAGTTGTGCAAAATAAGACTCCTACTCTCTTTTCATAGGTGCTATGGGATCTTTTACATCCACCTGAGCTATTACCAACTCAAGCAAATGAGTCCTCAGTTTAATTTCTCATCCGAAGGATAGCACACTCAGGAGTGTATCATGCCCTTTATGGTTTGGAAATAGAACCCACAGTCTTCTGCAAAAACAAGTTGTTTGCTACCTGTTGCACAACTGACACTGCTACATGGACATAAAGGATAGGAAGATGCAAATAAGACATATATGATAGGTAGCATTTCACACAACTGTTTTAGTAATTCATGTATTTCTGCTGTTAAGGTGAATGCTGCTACTTTTTACTTCACTGGGAAATTAGTCTAAGTTATACGCTTAACGTGGAGATATCCCATTGCTCTGTACACTACAGATACGCTAACTACTCCAGTGTATTTTAGAGGACATAGCTAGCCAAGCAATATTACAGCTAATAAATTATTATTATTATGGTCTACTTTCATTGTAAGCTCTTGATTATTGGCTGTGTAAACATACCGATAAAATTATTCCTGCCAATAAGTTGACATATTTTACCAAATGGATAATAATGAAGTGCAGCCTATCATTGTTACAGAACACCATTGCCAGCAGTAGTTAGCCAGCTGAGAAAAATACAGTAGAAACTAAAGGGAATCCAGATAGTAAATAAAATAAGCTAAAAGAAAGTAGAGTCAAATCTGATAAGTAGACACTATTGGTGTGCATTAGAATCATGATCCTGGAAAGAGGCAGCCAGAGTCAAAAGAAAGAATGAAGCTAACAGCAATTACTGAACTGAATGATTACAAAAATAAGTATTCCTAGATGAAAAAGCAGATTGTCCTTGTGTGTATTAAAATGCAAACATATTTCTTTTGGAATTATCTTAAAGGTGAAGCAGAAAGAAAATGTACTAAGGTTTTATTGTGTAAACTGTGATATCTGAACAGTGTATGTGCATGCATAACAGTAAATAAGAGTGTTTCCTGTTTTATCTGCAATCTTCAGTGTATCCTAAATGCTGGGTGGGTAAATGGGGTAGCGATTCATGGAGAGTGGTGCTTAAATAGAGGTGTAGGTTTTTCCATTGTAGGACAAGACTTGTATTGTAAACAAACAAGGTGGTAGTGAGTTGGAGGTACTGCATGTAAATGAGGGATCATTGTACTAAAGTGAATAGCTATTTAAAAGCACATTTGACAATGCCTCTCCCACTCTCCATTTCCAGTCCTCATTTGCATGTGATTAAATCTAGTTTACATATGGCCCACTGCCTTCATTTGGCATCTGTCAGATTTTCTCCAGTTTAGATATCCCATGGTGTATCCATTCCACGATGTCTTGCAGCAATCCCAATGCCACAGTTGCCTTTTGGGAGTCTTCTTGACAATGTAACTTGCTTCAAGACAGTAAGATTCAGCATGTGTTAACATTGGCTGAATGGGTCTACAAGTAACTTTGAAGAAGTTTTATGAAATGCATATTTTTAATTTTGATTCTTTTTTAATCTAAATCTTTATTATTATAGTAATATATGATGCTGTACTATTATTTTGTCTTGTCTGGAATGAATGAATTTCGACTTTTACTTTAAAATGTCCCTGTTCTGATCTGACTGACTGGGCATGGGATTAACTACATTATAGCTAATGCTAATGGTATTCTTTTCTTGATCCTTCTGTCAGGGTCCTTGAATACCAGACTGCACAAATAACCCCCTTTCCAGGTGTACCAGTGTCATAGATTAGGTGGCCTATATAGAAAAAGAAAAGTGGAGTTGCAAGTCTTACAGATGGCTGTCAGCTTGTTCTACACTAATGGTCTTACATTACTGTGGCAATTTGAATTAAAAGATGTTGATTGAATATAAAACCCAGCAAAGCCTTGAATTGCTATGCTGTTGTCATGAGTTAAGTCAAAGACTTTAGTCATTCAGGATCCAGCCAGGGTAAGAAGAATTGTTTTTCCCTTGGGCACATCTGGTCCCTAAGAAAAGGAGGGAGGTAGGAGACAGTAGGGTTCTGAGTACTGAAATTCACTGACAGCTGGCTTTTGAAATATAATCTTATTTCCAGCCTTTCTCACAGGGCTCCTTTGGCTCCTCCCAGATGTATGGCAACAACTTTGGCCCAAACTTTCGTGGACCTGGACCAGGAGGGATAGTCAACTATAGTCAGATGCCTCTGGGACCCTATGTGACTGGTAGGTTTTAATTTGCTTGTCCAAGCTTAGGTTAACTATTAGAAGATAAATATTAGGAAACATCTCTCTTTTGCCTTCATTTTCTGTTTATCTATCCTGATTTCTAGCATATACAATCATTTATTTTTCTTAGGTCTTACTTACTTCTGCCAAGTCCATGAAGACAGCACCTAGGGACATTTTACAGGAGTATATGAATGCTGGTTCAGCATGCCAGCTGTGTGGGGGGGGAGGGGGGTGTCCACAACATCCTCTACCTTAAGGGGGAAAATGTGCAGTAGTACACATGCTAGCATTTTCTACTCTTAACAGTACATAACAACCCTATCTTGTTTTGCATGGCCTCTAAGTGGCAGTCAAGTAAAGGATGTTGTGTCCCTTCTAAGCACTGGGACAAAGAGCTGCCCAGTTGATGTTGTGCTGTACCCCCTTAGCTTGCCTAAGTGATTCATATCAGTTTTCAATCATGAATCACTGGTATACTCTGCACTACTTGGCTGGCCTTTCTGCCTTCTTTTTTATTTTTATTGCCATGTAGTCACTTGCTCTTCACACTTATTTTTCTGATGTATTACCATTTCCAGATTTATAAAGAATAAAAGAAAACTGTAAAACAACTTCTAACTATATGGTTTAATGGTATAACCACTGATCATCAAACTAACATGCAACTCTAGATACAATATTCAGTATATGGCAGGCTATTAAAATGTGCAGACGTAAACACTAGTTCACTGTAGTAATTAGCTTACAGACCTGTTTTATTTTAGAGAGGATAAGATAAGATAACATGAAATTAAAATTAAATTTGGCAATATACAACTCAGTACCCAGCAGTATAAACAGTGTTATATTTTCTCTGTTCAAGTACTCTATTTTGCTAATCAGACTTCAGATTTTGCATTTTTATTTTGCTAGTAATGTTTTCTTGGAATCTTTGCAATCTAATTTAGTCTAATTTTCTACTTTGTTATTATGATAGTATGTGGTTTCCAGCAGTATCAGTAAATAAATATATCTATTTTTACTAGATAAGTAGTTTTTTAACTTCTGTTTGACCTGTATCATTCAACAGTAGTGCCAAGCGGTCATACATTAATGTAAGTTATATGTGACCATATGTAACCATTTATGAAGCTGCTAATGAGAGATAACTCGTGATCTGTCAAGGCTATCCCATAGTTACAACTAACCTTTGTTTAGCTGTCTATCAGAGTTCCTGCTATCACTTCATCTGTCACAGGTACCTTTGAGTGTCTTCGCTGAACAACACTTCATGTTCCCATAGCACTTGTGAATCTTGCTGTTTCTGTCTCATATATACCTATGCCTCAGCTCTGAACTCCATCCTGCTGACTAGCCCCTGAGGATGTTGTATTTCCATTTCATGTCCACTTACTCTCTATTCTGTTATGTATTTTCCAGGCATTCTTAGTCTTTCCTTATATTTCAGCCACATCATACCTTTGACCGTACTGGTTGTGTCTTTTGCAAACACTTTGCTATCTTAATCTTCCAGTATTCTAGATATATGATTTTATAATTTCCCTGTGCATTGAGAAGATGACCACAGCAACTGCCAGGTCAACTCTGATAGCTGTCATTGCTAGCATCCTGATGGTGTTGGACACTGCTCTTTTACATTTGTCTAGTGATTTATCTTAGGCGGGATAATTGTTCCTAATGTCCAGCCTGCTAATCACCACTAATGTTTCTGAATGTTGCTGTATATTAAGTTATTAATAATACCTTACTCCTCAGTTCTCTACCTGTGCTGATGAAGAAAATGACTGCAGTCATGCCCTTGAGCATTCCTTACTAAAATTTATGTTTTTTTAATTTATTTTATGTCGAAAATGCTGGCTTGTTTCACTCATCGCATCTGTAAAAACTGTGGTAACAAGTAATGCAGAGTCTAAGGCTGGATCAGGAAGTTAAACACAACGATGAGTGCCAAATTTTTAATTGCATTACTCTCAGGCACATTTAAAAAGAGCCCTCAAAATGTTCCTGGCCGAACAACAAAATGCATTACGTAGATTTAATCCCCCTTTACCAGCTAGTTCATATAATGGCTGATGTTATTTACATTTTGCATAATAATCCATAATAATCTTCCAAGTCTTCAAAATCCTTATTGGCTAATTATGAGGAGAGCAAATTGTCTCAAGGAAAGTTGCCCTTTTCATAACCATGCTTGCTTAGGAACTTTTTATCCAATTTACATAGAGTCAGAACTTCTAAGGAGATACAAAAGCCAGTTATCATCCCTCCAGGTCTATCCCTGTTGGCAAGCCTTTAAGGAACTACATATCCAGCCATGACACTCTAAACCCCTGTTGGCTGATCTAGCCTATCCTCTTACCTAGCAGCCACCCTCATTAAAGCAGTTATAATATGCCTCTTAAACTTCATTTATGAACATGTAATTTGATGCTCCTATTTATGGATCTCTTTCTTCAGTTCTACCCATCACAGACATCAGGCAAAAACGTCCCTATCTCTAGTGGTTATTTATCACTCCATGATGGAAACATTGTTTGAATGTCATTTCAAACAAAAACAACTAAAAGCTTTTCAAAACTGCATTTGATCAGTTTCAAAATTAAATAATTTGGGGGGTGGCAAGTATCTACACTAGCCATGCAAGCAGGCTACACTGTTCTGTTTAATGTAATCAACTCTGAGGTGTCTCTGCCACTGGAGAAGAGAGAGTCTCTTCTGCATTGGCCTCCCTCAGCCTTTCAGTTATTAAAAAGAAAACATCAACAAAAACTTCTCAAAAGCTGACTACACCCTCCTAAGGGAGGGTATCAGCAGCTTCACACCACCGCCCCCCCTCAGAGGATGCAGACAACTATGTTGAACAGTATGCCAGTGCAGTATACAAGCACTTGTGCAACTGCATGGACTCAGCTATACCCAACAGAACTAAAACCTGCTCCTTAAGCAAACACAAACCTGTCTAGTGGACATCCTCTATCAACAGGCTTTACAACAAAAGGAAGAAACTGTTGTCCAAGGGTAAAAAGGAACAAATCCCAAATCGGAAAATCTACCTCCTCTGCTTCAACAAGCAAATTAGATCACTAGTGAAAAACTCCAAAGCTAATTATGAGTTGAAACCAGCCTCTGAAACATAGGGAAACCACAAGTCCTTCTTCAGTTACGTTAGAAACCTCCATGGCAAAGCCCAAGTTTGTTCCAAAGTAGTACTTAATGGTACAACTTACACTGATCCTGCAGACTTAGCCAACCTGCTAACTGATAGGTTCAGCACAAACTCCACCTCATTATCGCCCTCCCAAAGGCCCAGTTGACATCCCCGATACTTGTCCCACACCTCACTTCTCCATAGATCAAGTGTTAAAGGCCCTATCCAAGGCAAAGAACACAGCTTCCATGGGATCTGATAATATCCCAGGCTGTATTCTGCACCATCTCCAGCAAGAACTAGCTTTGCCATTGAGCACCCTGTTCAGCCACAGCCAAATTACAGGCTTCATTCCAGCAGAATGGAGAACCGCCACTGTCATCTCCTTTCACAAAGGTAGTGCCCCTTCTGACCCGGGAAACTATCACCCCATTAGCTTGACAAGTCTGGTCTGTAAAGCCATGGAGCGTATTGTTATGGATCTCATAAACAAGGACATAGGCAATCTCCAAACACTCGACCCCACCCAATTCGTCAGGGGCAGATCTTGCCTATTGAACCTATTTGGCTTCTTTGAGACTGCCACCAAGGCCCTGGATGAGGGAAAGTCAGTACATACAGCTTACCTTGACCTGTCCAAGTCCTTTGACACAATTCCCCACTTGGGCATCATCGAAAAGCTAACACAACTCTGTGTTAATCCATATCTTGTCAGATGGGTGGCCAACTGCCTCACAGATAGGACCCACAAGGTCAAAATAGGTGCCACCATGTCCGACAGCAGACCTGTCACTAGTGGTATTCCCCAGGGATCTGTCCTGGGACCCCTACTGTTTGGCATCTATGTTTCAGAGGTCCAGACAAAGGGCCTGTGGCTGACCAAGTTTGCAGATGACTGTAAGTTGGGTGCTGTCATTGACTCCCCAAATGATGTTAACACACTGCAAAGAGAGTCTCGCAGCTACAAATAACTGGTGCCAAAGTCATGGCCTTAAGTTAAACACAAAAAAATGTATTAGCATCCATTCAGCAAAAACACGGCCCCTACTGATTACCACATCAACGGCAACCCCCTAAACACACAACCCGTGATGAGAGACCTGGGTACTCAGGTTGGCAACAATCTCACATTCGACCATCATGTGGCGGCAGTGGTTAGAAAATTCTTTTACTTGGTTCGTCTCATAAGTAAAGGGATTGCATCCAGAAAAAAGGAGGTTATTACCTCTCTGTATTCCTCCCTCATTAGACCCATAATTGAGTATAATGGCCCGTTTGGTATGTACCTCTCCAAACACCTGCACCAGCTGGAAAGGCACAGAAATACGTCACAAAGAGAATCCATGGCCTCCAACACCTGTCCTATGCAGACAGGCTCAAATCACTATCATTTTACTCTGTATCACACAGATTGCTCAGCGGTAATCTGTGTCTCGCCTACAAGGCAATATCGGACCCTGCCCTACTAGACATGCTCCATATCCGTAAGTCTAACTCCTTGTACATTACCTGCTCAATAGGCCTAAATCTAATATGCGACATCAACAAAACCTGCTGGAGAAACAGGTTTGTCTCCCAGAGGCTGCCCCATCTCTGGAATAGACTTTCCATGCATGTCAAACAGAGTACCTTGCTGACCCCCTTCAAGCGCAACCTTGATGAGTGGATGGGAAACCACAAATTTGTCCCAGGGGTTCCACCTTTGTCCTTCACTGACAGGGGCAACAGGTGCTGACTGAGGTTTCTTTTTTGGGGATAAACTCCTGGCTAGGCTTGTAAGGGGCTCAGGGCCATTAGCCTAGTAACCTCTTATGAAAAACATGCATCAGCTTACAGTTAATGAAGTTGTTGTTGCCATAAGTTGGCCCACAGTCCTTTTACTTTTTCTCTGTCACTGAATGGTGTGAGCCTGCATCCCTGTATTGTGTGTGTGTGTGTGTGTGTGTGTCTGTGTGTGTGTATGTGTGTGTGTGTGTGTGTGTGTGTGTGTGTGTGTGTGTGTGTGTGTGTGTGTGTGTGTGTGTGTGTGTGTCAGTCAGACACATCCTCCAGGACTCTTCCAGTACTTGTTTTAGGGGTGGGAGAGCCAAACCCTTTAAGTGCAGGAGAGAACCAGGGTAAGACACCCCTTGCCAGGCATAAAACTCTGTCAGTAGATGTTTTGTCCTCTAGTGTAGTTCATAGTAAGAAGAAGTACACACTTCACCATGTAACAGACAACCAGGTTATTACCATGTAAAGGGCTGATGTGGTTTCCTCACCTAAGAATGTTTTACAGTCAGCTAATCGTGGAAACTATGCTCCTTTTCAGAAAGACTGTGGCGCTACATTTTCTAGACATCAGTCTAATACCGCAGGTTTTGACAAGGACTTTTATGCAGACAGTAGTTAACACTCTGAGTCCATCCAGTCTGATTCTTCAGAAGGTGAACAGGTTCAAAAACCCAAGCAAATGTTCACCTTTCCACAGTTGCTAGCTAGGTTTAGAGATATATTTGACTGGAAACAATCCGGAGCTAAGCCAGAGATCTGTAGAATTTATGATCTTATTGAGGATGAGATTCCAAATGTTTTGGCTGTTCCTCCTTTGTTACCAGCCTTAGACGATGTCTATAAAACTGCATAAACCCCCTTTGGCTAGTGAACCAGCAGTTCCTAAATAAGGCCTTTAAGAAATATAAGGTGTACTCTGATCTTGCAGCTGTCTCTGCCACTTTGTCAGCTGAGTCAACTGCTATTTCTTCAGCTGCCAATTCTAACAAGAGAGTTTTGGCCTCTTTTAACCGTATGCCGCCAGATAAAATTGGCAAGTGGTTAGAATCTCAGGAGAAAAGTTAGCTCAGTCTAGTAATTTGGACTTCAGAATTTTAAATTAGGGGAAATGTATTTTGTATTGTATTAACAGTTTAGATAACTTTTGCTGTATCTTTGCCTGCTGAACAGAAGTGTTATATGAATGAGTTTGTTTCTAATGTTACTCAAGTTTAGAAACATGCTTTGAGGAGTTCCTTGGAAGGTGCTTCCGTTGTATTGAGAATGTTTGCTTGGTTACATGACCTGTTTTTTTCTGGGGATTTGAAAAATGAAATTTTGAATACTCCTTTAAGGTCTGAATTTGTGTTTGGTCCTGCTGCTATACAGATTTTCAAAGCATGGGATGACAGAGGTAAATTGATGAATGGGGTATCTAGAATGTTTCATATTCAAAAGTTCTCCCCTAATAAGGGTCCAACTGCAAAGGGCTAAACAAACAAAAGTCCGAGCCTAACAAAACCAGGGTACCAAAAATAAATGCCTGAAGGATAATGCTTCCAAATCAAATAAAAGAGGCTCCTTTCCCCTCAAAAAATATCTTTCTTCTGCTAAAGAATGTCTGTGCCATGACTCAGGACATCATGTCCTTCCTTGTTTTTCTTCCTCCCCTTTCATCTTCCCCCAAGTTTTAGCTGAACCCAGCCAGCCTGCCCACAAATAGTTTCAGACAAATGGGTGCTAAGAAATAATCCAGTAAGGATGCTCTCAGCAGTGGATAGAAAATCCTCCTCCTGTCAGAGACCCCCCTCCCCCACTCATCTGCCAGGCTAGACACATCTGTTCCCTCCAGTACTCCTTCACAAATTGCAAGCAGGGATTATAGAATCAGTTCTTGCACCACAAAAAGGAAAAGGATTTTCCACCAGAATCTTTTTGGTACCCAAAAAGCAGCTACAATTTTGTACTTAAATATCTTTTAAAAGTACCCAAATTCGAAATACTCACCCTGCAAAATGGTCCTACCCCTTCTTCTGGATCACTTTTTCATGGTGACTTTACATCTGAAAGATGATTATCATCACATGCGAATTGCTCCCAAATTCAAGTTGAACCTACAACTGTACTGTTTCACACCCTCACAAAGAATTGTCTTCCTGGGGTTTATAATGGAGCAGAAGTCATAGTACTGACTGTTCAGATCATTTTAAGGGATTCCTCTCTAAAGGAAAAGTTGCCTCTGCAAAGAGTTCCTCAGAATTTTAAGCCTCATGGCATCAATGATCCTCATGACACCACAGGCCAGACTACACATGAGAAATATTCAATGCTACTTAAAACAATTGTTGGATCCAGCACCTGCTTCCCTTGGAGTTCCAGGTACCAGTGCTGAATTTTGCAAAATGAGAGTTACAGTGGTGGAGGGATCACATGTCTCTCAATCCAGACCTACCTTTCTCCCTCCAGATCCCAGTTCATTCTCTGATTCTTCAGGCCTCATACATCCCATCAGAACAAAACATAGTGGTAGACAAAATAAGCAGTTCCCAGATGGGCCCTCATGAATGGAAACTTGGGACAGAAATCTGCCTGGATTTGGTCCATATGTGGGGAACACTTCAAATAAATATGTTTGCCTCCTTTCAAAACATACATTTTGAAAAATTCTGTTCAAGACATCCTTGCAGCCATGCTTGGAGGACAGAATCAGTTTAGTTCTCTTGGATGAGAATGTTCCTTTGTGCATTTCCACCCTTCCCAAAAATATCCAAGGTACTTCTGAAGATTCAGAAAGAATTACCAAAGATCATTGTGGTGACCCCTTTTGGCCCAGGCAAAGTTGGTTCTTCCTTTTAATGGAATTGACCAAGGGCTATTACTGCAAACTTCTTCATATAGTGTGAGGGGAGACTGGTGCTCCCCAACTTAGAGCAATTGCTAATGAGAACTTGAATGATTCTATCATGATACTTTTTAGGCACTTGTTCCATGAGGATGTGCAGCAGATATTGAAGGAAGCAAGAAAAACTGCAACTAGAAAATCTTATATTTAGCAGTGGAACAGGTTTTCTAGGTGGTGCCTAACCAATAGCTGAGGCCTCGGTATGGTGTTTACCCCTTTGGTTTTTAAATATATGTGTGAGCTACTCAAAATGACTTATCTTATGCACCTATGAAAGTGCATCTTGTGGTCATTTCAGCTTGTTTGCCCTTGGATTCCCCTCTTTTGTCTCTTTTTTGTGGTCAGTTTATGAAAGGAGTGTTGAACTTGAGACCCCTTCGAAAGTAAATCCCTCCTTCTTCAGATCTAAACTTTGTTCGTAAAAAATTGACCTTGTCTCCTTGAACCTGCCTTTCAAGCTGATTTGAGGTTCATCACTTGCAGAGCGAGTCTCTGAATTTCAAGCTCTCATGGCAGGCCGTCCTTATCTGATTTTCCATAAGATCATTGTTCTTCAATCCTTCTTTTATGCCAAAAGTTGCTTCTGAATTTACTCTGAATCAAGCCACCAGACTCTCGGTTTTCTTTCCAGACCGTAAAAACAAAGGAGAGAAGATTTGGCATACATTAGATGTGCACAGGCAGCTCGTGTACTACCTTGATAGAAGTAAGCCCTTCAGGAAACCTGGATAACTATTTATTTCCTCTTCTGGGGCTAAGAAGGATCTACCTGCCTCTAAACAAATGATTGCATTGGATGTCCTTGTCTTTTATTACTCCCACCATGGTAAGTCTTTTCCAAGCAAGACTAAGGCACATTCCACCAGACCCTTATCCTCTTTGGTTTCATATTGGAAAGTAGTTGACTCTAGAAGTGCTCTGGTTCATACATTTACAAAGCACTAGTAGCTGGATTCTTTCTCACATTCCAGAACAGGCTTTGCAAAGACTATTCTTTAAGGGCTCCTAGATCCTTATCCTTCCTCCTCCCAGGTAGGGTAAGCTTTGGGAATCTACCCATTTGTCACTGAGGCAGTGTGAGTGATGAACAGTACAGTTGCATAAGTTGTGCTTGCCTGTAACAGCAGATTTCAAATTTCATACTGCTTCAGTGGCAACACCCACCCACCATCCCCCAATATTTGTATCTAGTTTGTTGCTATCCAAACTTGTTGTGTTGTTACTTGGCTTTGGTTATTTATTTTGGTGTTTTATGGCTGTGAATTGATTGGTTTCAGGCAATTCTAGCTGTTGGTACTTCTTGGTTCATCCTACTTAACACTAGAAGCCTGAATAACCAATGTTTTGTCACGGGGTTAGGCGTCTCTTGATTAGGGTTGCCACCTTTCATTGTGGCAAAAAATGGACTTAGGCCACGCTCCATTGCAGCTCATATAACCACTCCCATTCCCACCCATTTTGTGATGTCATAATCACATCTTCCGAGGGGAACGCCCTCTTTTTTGTTTGTGTTGCCTTTTTTCTGCAGATTTACTATGCTTTCTGTAAAAAAAAAAAAAAAAGCATAGTAAATTTGCAGATTTGACAAACTTCTATAATTTGTTTCTTTTTCTGAAACAGAATACTGGAGTTTGTACAGTGTTTCCTGGACTATCAGACAATCAGTTGGGTTTCCGGATAGTCCATAAAATAAATGGATAGGTGGCAACGTTACCCCTGATGGGAGGGGCTTAGTCAATTCCCTATTACACAGGAGGTAAGTCTGAGCCCTGGAAATCTACCAGTGGAGGTGCTTGTGCAGGTTCAAAACCTATATGCCACTGACACTGTCTGAAATTCGAACATCTACTGTTACCAGTAAGCAGGACTTACCCAGCTGTACTTTTGTGGTTGTTTTCCTCTTCCGTCATTTTACAGATCTTTCAGTTAGCTTTCCTCTGAATTCCTTCCAGCAGATTGAAACATCTTTCTTTCTATGGCTGTTGGAACTGCTTACATCACACTGAAGTGTGGTCTGACCAGGGCTCAGTGCCACTGCCACCCTCATGCTGCTCTTGGTAGTCCAGTTCAGGTGCAAGCAGCACCCCAGTATCCCTTTCCTTCTCTGTTGTCATCATTTCAACTTCTCAGTTTATATTTCATACAAAAGGTGCTGTGACTAAGATGCACTAATTTGTTTCCAGTGAACCTCTAATGCCACTTTTCTGCCCACTTGGTCAATGTTTCCAATCCTTCCCCAAATTATTCCCCCATTGTCCAGTAATGTTATGTCTTTTTGTGAAAACAGTGAAGAGATTTATCCTTTTCTCTGTTCCTTCTGAGACAAACAAAGTGAAGAGTACTGGACTCAGGACAGACCCCTGTGGTACATCTTTAATTGCTTTCCTAATTCCTGATATTGTCCCTGTCAACACAACCATGTATCCTACCATTCATCCATGTACCAATCCCCTCAAGTGTTTCAGTCAGCCTCCTTTGTGAGATGGAGTCAAAGGCTTTGCTGATGTTCTTGCTGATGTTCAAGTGGACCACATCTTCTGGTACTCCCATGTCAAGTTCACACGGATCTGTATCTGTATAATAAAACTGCATCAGGTTTGACCAATAAATCCTTCTGTCAATGAACTGGCATTGGTTGCCATACTGCGTCTAGAAATGGTATATGTGTTCCCCTCAAGATTGTGTGCAGGACCTGTCTTGCTGCAACTTTTAAGCTTACAGGATTGTAATTATTCGGATTTTTCATGCGCTCCCCTTTGTATAAGGGTGACACAGTTGCTTTATTCTACCCCTTAGGCACTTCTGAACTAGCCAGTGATCTGCTGAAGATCTATATTGGGGGTATGTCAACACACTAACCAGATTATTGAAGCCTCTGGATTTATGGATCTCTCCACTTTTTACCTGTTATGCTCCTCCCATTGTACAAGGGTATTACACTTGTGGCCTTCCAGTCCTTTTTTTAAAAACGTTTCCAAATATACATTAATAGAAAAGAAAACAAGCCATAGTAACATTTTTTACTATTTATATACATTATACATCACATATGTCTTCTTTCTTTATAACTATCATCAGTCCAACATTACATACGTAGCTCAGTTCCTGCCTTCCCTTAAACCTCATTCCTCCTCCTCCTCCTGAACATTACTCTGCAAGTATTGTTCCCACAATATCCATTTATTTCTATGTCATTTGCTTCTTCCCTTTTCTAAAGCTCTGTCTCTCTTCCAGTTCTTTTATCTCTTACAGTATTCAGTGCTTCAAATACAGTTCTTCTAGTAATGACTTTTTTGGCAGCCAACAAAATTAAACTTAGCAAGGCATTATTATGCCTAGTCAGTTCAGAGCTGCCTTCCAGTCCTTAAGCACATCTGCATTAGCCAGTGATAGTGTAAAGATCTGTATCATATCTCCATCAAAGGATCTGCCAGCACATTGTGCAGATTTCTGGAGACTCTGTGGTATAGCCCATCTGGTCTTATTCTTGGTTTTCTCTAAGGGCAGGCAGTTTCCTCTCCACTTCGTCCATCCTCATCCTTTTGTCTGTCCACTGCTCATTCCATTCTTCTCTCCATCCCTTCCAGCGTGGTACCCACCCCTTGCTTTCCTATGAGAGAACTGAAGCAAAGTATTCATTTAGTATCTCCTTTTTTCAGTTTTCTTTTATCTCAATCTTCTCATTGTTAAGCCTAGAAATTTCTATCCCTCCCTTCATCCATCTTGCATTAAACCTAAAAAGACCTAATTTCCTTTTCTATTCCCTTCTGCTAACTCCATTCCAGTTTTCACCTTTGCTACCCTCATCTTTTCTACACCTCTGCTAGCTTCTGTGTATTGCACCTCTTCCACCTCCCCCCGCTGTCCGCGCCACCTAATATTGGCCCTATCTTTTCATGTATTTGCCAGCATCACATTTGTATTACATCAACCTTCTCTTTTTAATGCCATTTTGCCTGTTACTCACACTGTCGTCCATAGGCTTGAGTACTTCATCCCAGTCTTATTTCCTTAGCTTGTTTACCATTTCAGTTTGCTCAAGTTTAATAGTTCACATTGGCCTTCCAGCCTAGTACAGCATAATCCACTCTCCCAAAATGCTATGTTATTTTTCATCTTCATATTCTCACCTTTGACCCCTACTCTCAACTAATCAGTACCAAGACTAGGATTGGATAATTGCCCCTTAACTTGAATATCCATAAATTAACTGATCAAGATCACATTCTTAATTCTATCTGTACTGGTATATTCTTGTATCAACAGATCAGACTCCTAATGGTCCAAGATCTCAATGAACTCCCACTCCTATTCTACCATGAAACCAGGAATCTGCCATTTTGCTCTTGGAAGATTCAGATTCCCATACTCAGCTCAATGAATGCCCCTTCCCCCTCCCTGTGGAACACGCGAGTAGGCCATTACCTTATCATTCCTCTTCCACTCAGCCCAGCTCCAAAAGGAGCCTGATCTGCTAATCAAACTCTGGTTACCTGGTTCTTAGACATTGTCTAAACATTTTGAAGTGTGTGGATAATTGTGGTACAGTTTTGAGGAGATATGCCTAGGTATGTAACCAAAAGTTTGCTGTTGAAGTAAAATCTGCAATTTTCAATTCTGGATTATATAATGTTTTGGTTGGCCTTTCTGCTACTCATATTCTCAAACAATTTAATGAAAGATGGAAGCTAATTCAGAGAATGTCTAAGGTTTTTCAGTCCCTCCTTACAAATCTCCCAAATCGTCTTTTCATTTAAAAAAAAAAACAAAACAAGCAATCCATGCCAATATAAGGTGAATGGAACAAACAAGATATGTCAGGAGGAGAGCAACAAGAAATAAGAACTCTTCTGAAAGAAGGTATAGTTTGATACTTCACAATGGCTATGCCAACATTCCATCCCCTCCTGCTCCTACCTCTTGAAATCTGCACCAGAAACTGGCTGTTTACATTCCCCTTTGGCAACAGGTTGTTTTTGAGTCGTGGGTATTAAAAGTGGTTCAATAGGGTTACTAATGTCACTGAATACAACTACCTCCTTTCAGGGTAATTCTTCTCCATCCTCTGAACCAGAGTGTTTTTCTTAGGTTCTTCATCAGTTCCTTATCCTGGGAGTCATAGAACCAGTGCCTTTAGATGAAAGGGGCAGAAGCTTCTATTCAGAATGTTTCTGATACCAGAGTCGGGTGTTGGAATAATGGTTAAGGTATTTACCTTATAGACACAAAGTGCAAGGTCTGATTCTCAGCTTTGAAAATAAATTGTCTAGGCTTAAAATGGGCTAGCATAGTACTTACATATAAACCTATTCTTTTTAAAAGTGGGTTTGTCATAATGGTTAAGATCTTCATCTAATAGGCACAAGGTTAGTGGTTTGATTCTAACCCCTGTTTATTGGCTAGGCTTAAAATGGATCTTCAGAGCAGTTAGCCTAGTATATTTGCCTATGAACCTATAAACCAAAGAAAAAAACTTTCTTGGAGATCAGATCCTATATTCTTTCCATTTGCTTCAACTAATGGGTTTATCAGACCTTATGTCACTAACATTTTAGCTTGGTTGGCTTCAAGTCAGACCATGTTTCTTACCCATTCGACTCAAACTGAGTCAGATCTTGAAGAGTCTTGGAGCCAAGAGGGCAGATTCAATGTCCAGGGGTCGAGGTCAACTCTACCACAGTCAGATCCGTCCCTTTCCATGGATGCCTCTGCTTTGGAAACTCAGTTTTGGTGTCTACACTGAAGCTGTGTCAGATCAGATCCTGGGCTGTTCCCCTCTCTGGTTCCTTGGATCTTAGGGGACACTGTTCAAGGACAATTTCAACTTCTAACTTCTTGGCCTTCAAAAGGTTTCTCCCTAGATGTAAGAAGGATGTCTGTCATTCACACTTGATTACATCCCAATCCCCCTGGCTTCTTCTGTCCCCTCTTCACTTTATCCTGTTTGACAGGGTCAGTCAACTTCCTTAAGTCTCAAAGACAATTGTAAAGCGAGTTCCCCTTCCACTTCTAAGCCTTCCCAGGAGCCCCACTGTCACACAGGAGCATAGAAAGCAGGCTTGTTAAAGAAAGCATCTGGGCTCCCCTTACTGAAAGACATCCCCTTTGTGGGGACATGCTAGAATTACTGTGATAATGTGGGATTGGTCCACCGATATGCCCTCCTAGGAGGCGTAAGTATTCCTCAAGGCCTTTGGAGATGGCTCACCTACTTCCTTGGTGGTGCGTCTCACTGATAGAACCAGAATCTGGAAGTAATCAGATGTGGTGAAGCCAATACCCAATAAATTTGATAAGATTTCAGTTACACCAGAGGATAGGTCTGACTGGGGCAAGGGTCCCGCTGCAGACGCCATTGTGGTTGTAGCAGTCACTAAGAAGGAGCTGTCAAGAGGAGAGCTTGATTGCCCATACCCCTACCAGGGAGTCGAGTGCTTTGGACAGATTTGGAAAGCACAGTTATGCTTCAGTGATGTTTGCGTTGTGCGCTCTGAATTATTTAGTTCATCTAACAAGATACCAGACAGACTTGACAAAGGAACTCACAAAATCCATCTTGGGTACCTTACCTGCAGACATCTGTAAGAAAGTAGACATGCAGCTGATTATCCTAGAGTCCATATCCAATGTGTCCATGTGCCTGTTATTAAATGCATCTGATGACACTTCTAGAGCTGCCGGCCTTGGTATTGCTATATGTCTATATGCCTGGATGTATCTCAGCAATTTTGGTGAGAGCTTCAATGTGTCCTTTTTGAATGCCCTTTTCAATGGGTTCACCCCATGTGGACCTAAGGTCAGAGAAACACTCACCAGAAGTGAACAAGAGGACAAAGCACTCTTGGCCGTGGGCATTCATTTTTCCACCCCTTCCAAGGGACCTTTTCCTAGATCCCTCCCAGGCGGGGGAGAACAATTTTAACAAACATCACTCTCATGGCAGGGGTGGTGTGCCGTATCAGGGGTTTTGAAGTCCCTTTACCAGCAAACCCTTCCAGCACTCCTGAAAAGTTATTTATTTATTTATTGACTTTTTACCAGGAAGGATTGACTGGGCATACAGACTCATTTTCTGCAGAGGCCCAGGAAGAAAAACTGCATATAACGTAATTAGATAGGTTCATACAAGAATACAATAAAAAATTCATACAAGAATACAGAGTTTTATGAAGTTTACAGTGTAATAAAATCATTGAGATTATTTTTGACAGACATTGAGATATTTGCTAGCTACCTTCGTGGCAGAGGTGGTCCACAGAATGAGGGGTTTTGAAGACCCTTTACCGACAAACCATTCCAGCACTACTGAACAGTTGCCTGAATTCTGCAGTCTGGAGGCAATGGGAGGGGCACTTATCTCGGCACCCTCAAGCCTGGTTAGCCATCACACAAGATTCTTCGGTGCAGAGAATCATGACCAGAGGCTACGTTATTCCTTTTTTTTCCCGACCCCTAAACAAGTAAAGAAAACTTCCTGATGTTCAACCCAGTCTGGGGAAAGAAGCAGCCATAGAAATCTCAAAGCTATCAGACCAGTGAGGGTCCAGAGTCTTCAAGATTTTAACTGATTCTGAAAAAGTCATCTAAACCAGTTTGTAAAACAGATGAAATTCTGGATGGTCACTGTTCAGTCCATGTTACCTCTGTTGAGGAAGGATGACTGGAAGTGCTTAGTGCATGTGCAGGAAGCCTGCTACTACATGAAGATAAAGAGGCAGTCCATGAGGTTCCGCGACTTTTGGCTGGGAGCCAGTCACTTTCAGTTCAGGGCACTGCCTTTGGTCTCAGTACAGCCCCCAGTATGCCAGTGTGTTTACCAAATGCATGGCAGTATTTGCAGCATTTCACAGGCTGCAGGGTTATGGGTGTTCGCATACTTAGACAACTCGCTCATAACTGCTTCTATGAGGGATCTGCTTGTTCGGGCCAAAGACCCCTTGTTCCACCTATGTCTCCAGCTAGGAATCATGATCAATGTGAAGAAATCACAGTTGATTCCAATCCAGATAATAGAATTCATAGGATGCCACTTGGGTACTACTTCTCAAATTGCCAAATTCCCGAACTCAAGAGTCTTCTTCCTGCAACAACAGGCTTCCGAAGTCCTATTCTATTCCATTCAATACCCCCCCCCCCAAAGTTCTATTCTTCAATTATTGGGGTCAGTGGCAAGTTCAGTAACTATGGTCCTTTATGTCCGATTCCACATGAGGATCTTGCAGTGGACTTTTCTCAGTCCAGTGGTCCATTCTGTATCATCTCATTCAGGTTGGTGCAAGGAGAGAGTGATCTTCATCGCCCACTTTTGGCCTAATTAGATATGGTTCCCTATCCGGTGGCCTCATCTGAAACACCCTTCCTCAGTGCTGGCAACTCTCCCAGAGGTTCACTCCATGCAGCCTCATCAAAGCCTTGAAACATTCTGCTTAGTTTCTCCAATACAGTGATGGCCAGAAATAAAAGGCCTTTTTCCTCTGTGTTCCATATCCTGTCTTCTTTCCAGAAACCATCCACTAGAAAAGTGTATAGAAATAAGTAAAGGTTTGCAATTTGAGCCTCCTCTAAAGGTCTAAACTCTTTCTCAGCACCTTTACCTTCCATTTTGGATTTCTTTTCAGGTTTTGTTCCAAGAGGGTGTGAGTTTTTCTACCATCAAAGTTCATCTGGCAGCCATTCACTATTTTCATATGGGGGAAGCCATACCTCTGTTACTTCTTTGAAATTGTTTAAGGACTTTTTTGTGAGGGACCTTACTTCTTAGACCACCATTGAGAGTACTAGTCCCTCCTTAGGACATTATTGTTTTGCTCTAGGCCTTGACTAGACCTCCCTTTAAACTGACATCTTCAGAGGAACTCAAGTTTCTGTCCTAGAAAACTATTTTTTTGGTGGCAATTACCTCAACTAGGAGGATTTATGAACTGCAAACTTTGTCATGCAAGCTACCATATCTGGTTTTACACAAGGATAGGAATTCTGTTTGATCCAACCCTATATTTTACATGACGTGGCTTCAAAAGCTGCCCTGAATCAAGTCATTAACTTACCAGTTTTTCCCTAACTTTTCAAACAAAGGCGAATATACATTACATTTGCTGGATGCTCATCACCAGTTCAGATTTATTTACATTTCATCAAAAATTTTAGGAAAATTGATGAGGCTTTTACTTTTCTTTTCTTTTCTTTTCTGGGCCAAATTGTGAAATGGTATTTAATTGTATTACTTTTGCATGTAAAGAAGATGTCTCTACCTCATAAACCTAAAGCCCAATCTTCTAGAGCAGTCACAGTATCTGCAGCCTTCTTTGCCAGAGTGCCAATAGATAG
The DNA here is from genome assembly GCF_019279795.1 of Protopterus annectens. NCBI lineage: Eukaryota > Metazoa > Chordata > Ceratodontiformes > Protopteridae > Protopterus > Protopterus annectens. Next base: position 1,565,565,104 of record NC_056729.1, on the reverse strand, counting down.
TGTTGTGGCTACTTGATCTACTGTTCATACTCTTGTTTCCCATTATAAGTTGGACATACAGTCTAGGTCCCAAGCTTTCTTTGGCTCCACCATCATCTGGAATATCCTTCCATGAGACCTTCCTGGGGCTCTTAGTAACTGGGGACTGTGTCCCATTAGCTGAAGTGGATGGAAAATACAACATTTATATTTATATACTTACCATAGCCCTAGATCAGTGTCATCTTCTTCCTTCCATCTCATCTTTCCCTCTCTCCATCCTCCTTACTAAATTGTCAAATGTGTGGCACTCAGTTGACCATATTGGACCTGTCCAGAACCTTGTCTTCTCTACGGTATTTTAATGTGTATTTTTTCCTCAGGTCTCTTTCTTTCCTTTTTTCTTAGAAAGTAGAAATATGTCTGGGATGTAGGTAGACAAACTTGATTTGAGGTACTGTAAAGAGGGAAGAGAACTATGTGTAGACATGAGGAGTCTGACCTCTTGATCCAAGAGTCTAATAGTTGTTGATTTCTGATGTAATTGGATCCAATGTACCCACTAGTTGAGATGGACAGAAGAAGACAACATGGCTCTAGCATAACTTTAACTTCTGGATCTTTCCTTCCTTGGTCTGTATATAAAAGCACCAAAGTTAAAAACCTACTAAGAGTCAAAATCATTGAATTTAACATTGTCAGATCCAAAGACCTGATATTTGGATCCAAAATCTACTGATCTGAAGTGTTTGGATCTGATTGTCATATCAGTCAGTCATACGGCACCTCTTCAGATCCAAAGCCTGGTACCTCACATTGAAATCATACTCCAGTGTATGTAATCAAACCCATATCACCTACTCTACAATCTCCATTGTTACAAACCCCTAACATAACATTCAAGACCACAATCTACTACATCCTCCAGAAGGTTATCAAAAGTGGATGTGGATAGGATGATGCAAAAGTTTCTCAGCACTCACATTCATATGGGGGTCTTACCAGCTCCACTCCCTATCATAGCTGTGATCCTTCCTATGATATCCCAAACTATTTTGTCTCCTTCTCCAATTTGTCCTGTTTTTTTGCAGTCCCACGATCCAAAATCCTCGAGAAGCCCAGAGAGAGATTGGAAGAAGATGTCTTCTTCAAATCTGATGGTATCCTGACTAGTTCCACTCCTATAGTATCAGATTGGAACAGGTCCTGGAACTGAAGTGTCAGCGTTAGATCTTTGGGGCCTGGATCAACTCTGATGTTGTTGGATCTGTCCCTGCCTCTCAGAGCCTCAGCCCTGAATAGTAGTTTGGGTCCAGTTCTATCCCTTAGGTGCAGATCCAAGAACGGTCGAGATCTGCCTTTGCTAGGAGATTTGGCTGTGGCTCAGCTGGTCGAGGCTTCTTCTGGTCTGTCCACCTTTGAGATTATGGAAAGGGATTTTTCTTGCTCTCGAGAACTGCCTTCTTATTTTTCAAATCCAATCCCTTTTCCGTCTTCAACTCCGAGCTCTGTGTTGATCAGGCCTTCTCCACAGTGACAACCAGTTCAAACAAGTGTCCAATCATTTCCTGTAAAGCAACTCCCCCTCTCTTCTGACATCTCCCCCAAAAATCCCACAGAGGAGATCTGTTGGAAGAAAAAGTGCAAGAGGAGGCACAGACTCCCCGCTTGAGTCTCTCATGGACGTTACTGATTTTGATGAAGGAGAAGGGTCCCCAGATCACCATTGGATGACATCTGAGACATTTTAGAGATCCTCAGACAAAAAGATGACTGGTCTTCCAAAATCCCCTCTCCAGAAGAATCAGCATTTTTGAAGCTTTTGGTTCTGGCCTGTTTACGTCTTGGGTTATCCCCTGGTGGATGACCTCATTGATTTCATTTCCCACTGGGCTTGGAAGGAGCTGGATACTGTCAGACTTATCCTATACAGACCCAACAAATTTCTAGCCCCTCCCAAAGACAGACCCCACTGGAGCAAAGGAGTCCCTGTTGATGCTATGGTGGTAGCAGGAGCCCCTAAGAAAGAACTAAGAGAACAGAGCTCTTCTGTCCACCCACCAGTCAGGGAGTCTAGGGTGCTGTACAGATTCAGGAAGCAAGTCTTTGCCTCAGTGGCCTTTGCCCTGAGGTCTCTTAATTACCTAGTATACTTCACAAGACCTCAGAGAGATTTGACCAAAGACATCTCAAATACTCTCTCAGAGTCCATGTGTGCACAGGATTTCAAAAGAACATTCTCACAGCTAGCCACTCTTTTATCTATTTCAAATGCTTCAATGAGGTTAATTTGTCACATAGCCTAAGGCACCTCATGAGAAGTTGGTTCAGGCATTGCCCTAAGGAGACATGCCTGGATGTGGCTATGTGACTTTGCAGAGCCCTTTAAGACATACTTCATAAACATCCCATTCAGTGGCATATTATTATTTGGGCCATCAGTAAAAGAGATGCTTACCCACAGCAAACACAAAAGAAAGACATTGTCTGCTGTGGTAATCAAGTTTTCTACTCCTCAGCAGACCTTCTCCAGAAATCAGAGATGTGGAAGAAAGTATGTTTCCAAAAACTTCAGGGACATTTCCAAGATCCGCGCAGGGCCAACTCCACCAGAGGCCGATGAGGACGTTTCAATTGGAGACTTTTCCATAGAGGCAGAGGAGGCCTGGAGAACCAGGGTTTCTGGGATTCCTTTCCGGACAGACCCTTCCAGTGCTCCTGAAGTGCTACCCAGCTGTCCAACTCTGAAGGCACCCAGACACCTGGGCAAACATAACAGAAAATCCTGGGTGGTAAAAGTCATATCCAGAGGTTATTCCATTCCATTTTTCCAACTTCCTCTTCACAAAAGGAAGACACTTTCTGACATTCCACCCAGTCAGAGGAAAGAGGCAGCGCAAGAAATTCAAAAGCTGCTAGACAAAAGAGTCATCTAAGAGGTCCCACCAGACCAAATAGGATTCAGATCTTACTCATGCTTCTTTAGTGCCCAAAAAGACACGGGACCCTGACCAATTTTGGATCTGAACAAATTGAATCAGTACATGAAGAAGTCAAAGTTCTGAATAGTCATGGTACAGTCCATCCTGCCATTTCTTCACAAGGGTTGGATGTGCTTTACAGATCTTCAGATTGCATACTAAACATCAAAATATATAAGCACTCCAGAAGAAACTTATGCTTTTGACTGGGAGCTAATCATTACCAGTTCAGAGCCTGGACTTTTGTACTCACCACAGCCCACAGGGTGTTAAGCAAATGCATGGCAGTGGTTGTTGCTCATCTGAGACTCAAAGGATTCCGAGTCTTTCCATATCTGGATGAATTACTTCTTACCGCCTCCTCCAAGCATCTTCTACAACAATCCAGGGACTATTTGCTCCAGATTTGTCAGTTACTGGTGATAATAAATTATGTCATATCAAACTTCTTAACCAGTCCAGAGCCTAGAGTTCATTGGTACACATTTGGATAGAACAACACAGATAGCATCACTACCACTTCATCATATATCCACCCTCAGGAATCAGGTCCGTCTGCTCATCTCTCATCCATCTTCCCCAGCCAGATCAGTCCTCCAAGCACCAGGATCCATGGCAAGATCCATTGTATTGCTTCACTTGGCATGATTCTTTATGCGTGTCCTTTAGTAGACTGTAGCTGTTCAGTGGCCCATTCTTCGACAACCCCTATCCTTTCCAGTCAAACATATTCTAATTTGCAAATGACACATCCACTGATGGATTCAATCAGATGACATTCATCTAAGCCAACCTTTTGTTTTACTGCCCCCAGTGGCCACAGTGACTATAGACACATTCCAATGGGGGGGGGGGGGCATTTCATAGGAAGAACAGTATAAGCCATGTGGTCCCCACCCAGCAGACCAATCTGCATTTCAATGTACTAGAGATGAGAGCAGTCCAACTAGAGTTGCAGGCCTTTCAAAATGCTCTTCCTCTAAGGACTATTGCTATTCAGACCGACAACATGTCTGTGGTCTGGTGCATCAACAGTCAAGGAGGAACTCAGTCTTATCCCCTCTACAGAGAGGCCATGAGAGTGTGGGAATAGGCTATCTCCTCAGACCACTTTCCAGTTGCAATGTACATACTGTGGAAAACCGTGTTACTGGACAAATTAAGCAGATCCATTAGATCCATTCTGATGCCTCACAGGTTGTCTCTCAAACAATCTGTGGTGGAAAGGATTTCCATCATTGGAGCCAACCGTGCTGTGACCTCTTTGCGTCACCTCACAACAAGTGCAGCATATACTTTGCTCTTATCCCCCTACCCCTCAGGAGGAGTCACCAAGAGATGCTCTAGTGGATATTTGGCCCACTGGTCTTTTTTATGCTTATCTTCCTCTTCCTTTAATTCCCAAATTACTGCAGAAAGCAAGCTGGCTGAAGAGATCAGTCATCCTCATTGCCACTTTCTAGCCTCGACAGGTATGCCTACCCTTCCTATAGTTTCATCTTCATCATCCTCCACGGATACTGGAGGCATCTCCAGATCTCCTCTCACACCCATCAGGAATCAAACATGCAAATATCCAGGCCTTCAAACTAACCACATGGTTTCTCCACATCCAGTAATGGTTAGACAATCCAGGCGTTTTTCCCCTGTATGTACCATCATTTTATCTTTGCAAAAAGATTCTAGTAAGAAAGTTTGTAAGAGTAAGTGGAAAAGGTTCTCCCTCAAGGCCTTGAAAAATGAGCTTGATCCTTTTTCCTGCTCTAGTTTCTACAGTACTTGAATTTTTGTAGTCTTTTTAAAGAAGGAACTAGTTTATCCACCATTAAGCTACAATTTCACACAGGAGACCAAAATTATTCATTGACTTCTTCCAGATTATGTAAAAGCATTTCTAAAAGGCATTTTTCTTCTCATGCCACCAATAAAGGATTCTTCATTTCCCTAGGATCTCACCATTGTGCTTCAAGGTCTAACAAAGAAAACTTTTGAACTTTCAGCTAAAACTGATGTAAAATTCCTTTCTTGGAAGACGGTCTACTTAGTAGTCATTACTTCTATAAGGAGGATATCTGAACCCCAGGCTGTTTCTCCAATGACCCCTTACATTATTTTCTATAAAGATAAGGTTACATTATGAACAAACCCTTCCTTTTTACCTAAAGTAGCCTCTGAAAATAACAATAACCAGTCCACTCATTTACCAGTCTTTTTCCCAAATTTTTCAAACATAGGGGAGAGTACATGCTTCATCTACTCGATGTACACAGACAATTATGCTTTATCTTCACTGAACAAAACAAATCAGAAAATCAGATCAATTATTTGTTTCTTTTTCACCAACAAAAAGAATGAGTCTCCCATTTTCTAAAGTCAGTCTAGCCAAATGGATATCAGACTGTATTTCTTGGATCTGCTCTCAACAAGGCATTCTCCTACCCAAACCATTCAAGGCTGATTCAAACAGATCCATGGCTGCTTCATCTGCTTTTTGGTCAAAAACATCTATTGATGATATTTGCACTGCAGCCACATGGTCCAATGCTCATACCTTTGTTACTCATTACAAATTGGATATTATATCTAGAAGCAGAGCCACCTTTGGTCCAGAAGTATTACGGAATATCCTTCCATGAGGGCTACCCAAGATCAGCATAGCTGGGGACTCTGTCCCATGTGTTGAGGAAGAAAGAAAAGGACAACATCAGATTTAAAAGGTATGTGCTCACCATAAATAGGCATCTATGTTGTCCATTTTCATTTTCCCCTTAGCCCCCCCCCCCCCCATCCGTCCCCTTCCTTAAATCTTCTGGAGAAACCTGTTGGATTGGTTTTGGAACTTACAGTTCCAGGTTTGAGCCCTTTCTTTTTCTGTCAGTTATTCCTGTCTTTGTCTAAGCTATATGGCCCTTATGGCTGCAAACTCAATCTGAGGTATGTGGGATGGACCAAGGCATTATGAGTGGAGGGAGGAGCTTGATTGTTGGATCTGAAGTCTGCAGTATGCTGCCAAGTTGGATCTATGGATTGGATCTGAACCCATTTGTCGAGGAGGAAGAATGAAAATCGACGACACAGATGCATAGTAATTGTGAGTACGTAACTTTTAAATTTCATCTCTTCTTACCAATCTGAGACTGCAGATAAATGTACAGCAATCCTTTTTGACATAGGATTGTGTTTCTGGGCTGCCTTATAGACACTTCTCAACAAAAGGCTTTATTACACATGAAAAGGTTAATTTTTATCTGAAAACGTTCCTGAGCTTCTCTAATCAGTCTCAGACTTCTGCCACATAATATCTTAGGATTATGAGGTTCATGGCCTCTATGATTTTCATGATTCCACTCACCAGGTTGAATATGAGAAACATTCAGTTGTATGTAAAAAAAAACACATGGACGCACCATATTCATCCTCTGGAACTTCAGATTCCAATTTTGGGCTTTGTAATAAAGGAACTACACTGGTGGAGACAAATGGCCCTAAATCCAGGCCTTCTCTTTTCTTCTCAGATCCCCAGTCAATCTATAACTACAGACACTTCAGATTTTTCTTGGAGAGCAGTTTCTATGGGATTAAGGTGCAAGGCCTGTGGTGCTCCTCAGACAGACCAAAGCACAGAAAGGTGTTGGCTGTGATTCATGCCTTAAAATCTCGTCTGTGGTCCTCTGGACCTTTTCAAGTGGGTACAGACAACACCGCAGTGACGTAATACATAAACAAGCAGGGGGCACCAAATCATACCCTCTGTACAGGTTGGCTATGATAGTTTGGGAGGTAGCTCTCCAGCATTCCTTAACCCTCTAAGCATTTTACATTCCATCAGAGCAAACTGCAGTGGCAGTTAAACTGAGCAGGACCAAGACAGACCCTCATGAATGGAGTTGGCTCAGTTATACATAGCACTTCAAATCAATCAGTTTTTCTTTTTCAAAACAGGCAGCTGCATAAATGCTGGTCCAGGGCTCCTTGCTGGTAAGAAAGCTTAGAAAACAGAAGCATTTCCATTCCTATGTTTGGGAATGTTCCTTTATGCAGTTCCATCCTTTCCACTGATTCCCAGGCAATTATGAAGATAAAGATAAAATTTCTTATGGAATTGGTCAAGGGCAGTTATCATAAGCTTCCTCACAGACTGGGCCTGGTCACACAAGACAGAGAGAGTTTGATATACCCCATTCTTAAACAACTTTAGGCATCTTTTTCATGAGGAAATGAATATGGTACTAAAGGAGTCAAGAAAACCTGTACTAGGACATCTTATATTGGCAAGTTAAAAAAGATTTTATACTTGGTGCCTAGCCAGTAACCAGGGTCCCTTCCAGGATTATAGGTTTATAGGTTAGTACTAAGCTAACTGCCCTTGTGAGCCATTTTAAGCCTAGCCAGTTATCCCTTGTGAGACTCAAATCCTGCACCTGGTGTTTGTAAGGCAAACACCTTAATCATTAGGCCACCCTCTGAAATACTTGTGTAAGTTATTTTCTTCTGGGCTGTCTTACTCCTCTATCAAGGTACATCTGGCAGACATTTCAGCATGTCTGAGCATGTTTCATCCTATCTTCTTTGTTTTTGGTTAGTTTCGTGTAGAAGTTTACATCTTAGGAATTGTAGAAAACATGTGACCCCTTCCTGGGCTATTAACTTTGTGCTGGAAAAGTTAGCTATGTCTACCAGCTCATCAGGTGGATTTAAGGTTCATTATGTGGAAGACTGTACTTTTTATTGCTCCGATTATCTGCAAGAGCTCATAGTGGGTAAACCCTATTTGGTCTTCTTCAGAGATAGGGTCACATTAAGGACAAATCCCTCATTTATGCAGAGTGTTATTTCAGAGTTTGCTTGGAATCAAGCTATCAATCTCCTAGTTGTCTATCCATATCCTGGTACTCCACAGAAAGACACCAAGAACAAACTGATAAATTCTGTGGTACCAAGAAGAAGGCAACTGTATTCCAACTCAAAATTTATTAGAACACGTTTAGCATTTTCATTCCTTACCTCACATAGAACTTCCTCAGAACTAAATCTGTTATTAATGGCACTTTTTTTATACATAATTAAAATCACATGATACAATGTTAGACCCAACCTACCAATTAAAATTGATTGCAAAGTAAAACCATACACATGGATCAAAATAGAAATAACAATAAACTATGTAGCATCATAGTATTTCAACTTTAAAACAGAATTAATAGTTATTGAATCGTTCAAATCTGGAAAACACGTTGCATGAACTAAAATTTGCCATTTTAATTCACATTTATTAAGATGTCTTTCAATAACAAAACCTCTTTTATCCTTTGTTAGTTTCTCCATAACTACAAAAGCAAAATTGTGGTCCTTATTTTCTTGTATGTGTCTGAAAAGAGCATTTGTGGTCTTTGATTTTTGTATACATTGCATTTGTTCATAAATTCGATTCTTAAGCATCCTCTTGGTTTTCCAAGAATGTCCTGAATATTTCTTCACCCTGACTGCTGATTTCTGACCACTGGACTGTGTAGTTACAGTCAGAAGGAAGATGTGGGAGAGAGTAAGAGCTTTGTAAAGCCTGCCAGGTGCTATATCCTAGGCAGGATACAACCCATATAGCCAAGCTACTGCAGCAGTGAGAAATTCAAACATCTACTTTTATGGTCACTAAATAATTATTTTTATTCAACTTACAAGTAGGACCTTTATTAAAAAATCAATTGAGTCTTTAATAGAAGAATGTAAAATAACCAAAATGTTAGGGATGTTAAAAACTGTTAATAACTTTTTTTAATCTGTATTAAGCTAATTTTAAAATAAAAAAAATCAACTTTTACCTTGCTCAGCACCTCTGCAAGATAATTATTTTTCTATAACAGTATCTGTGCTAGCCAAAAACTAACCACAGTTTCTAATTAAAATCAATGGGAAATTCAACACAGAAGTGAGAGTTTGCCCATGAACATAGTTAAAGGATGTGGGTAGCCAACTCATGTTCTTATTACTGTGGAGCGTAATCAATTACAGTGCTGCCCTGGCAGCGTGTTTATTCATATGTCTAGAGAATTATTTAATTTTTTCTATGACCAACATGAGAGTGGGGTGCCCTGTAACAGCAACTTGAAATACATTACCGTGGCTATATCTTCACCAATTTTGGTGATCATACATCACAGGCGATAACATGAAATTGCTATCTTTTGGGAGGGCAGTGTGTGAAAGAAAACAAAGGACAGATAAGCTGATCACAATAAAGCAATAATTCCTGTGGCTTGGTGGATTGTAGTGACAGTGTATATTATGTAGTATATGCGAGCTATAAACTGAAATACATTTCTGTGATCATTTACTCTTTTTCTTTTTCTTGCAGTAAAACAGATAGATTTGTCAGCTCTAGTAATAGTACACACAATGCCCGCAGCAGCTATTTTATGCCTATCAATATGGGAGGATAGTGCCTTACAGCATAAAGTGAAAGTTCATTACTGTTGCTGTTATTTCACCACTTTTGGTGACCACACATCACAGATGTCTGTTTGAGCAGCCAACTATGCTGCATTATTACTGTGTTTTTGACTACTCCATTCTATCGTGCCTTCTCTACCTGGCCTATAATGCTACTGACCTCCAAAATTATAAGATCAAATACCATCACTCCTCTACACAAACACACAACACTCCTCAACCTCCAAATAAACCTTGTAGTCACATCGGCCCACAACTATATAGCCATTCCAACTCTCTTCTTTATCACCTCAAAAATATAAAATCCTCATACCCTCAGCTGCCCACTTTCAGGTACCATCCCGTAATAACCAAACTAACAAACCTACTGCTCCAGTCCTTAACACATATTAAATTACAAGCTATCCATTCCAATCCAGGCTCAAGCTGTGACTTACCTAAAACTCAACAACACCTCCCCAACTCTGATCTTAATACTACAAACCAAAATGTCTCTGGATCAAATATACATACCTCCCTACCAATTACTTCTAAAACTGATTTACTAATAACCAACTTCAGTCTCAGAAGCCTTGTAAATAAAATTATGGAATTTCATGCTATCTTGACCACCTACTCTCCTGATAGATGTTTTAGCAGAAACCTGGTTAAAACCCCACATCAAAGACCCTGAAATTACTCTCAACAGTTATAATATAATAAGACAAGATAGACTAAGCAAAAGAGATGGTGGTGTAACTGTTGTGTTCAAAGACTCTATAAAAGTGGAAAAACTAAGCTCTATTTCATCAGACATCCCCTATGCAGAAATACTCATCACACGGCTACAAATTAATCCTCACAAAGCCATGATTATCATAGCCGTTTACCTGCCCCCTGGAAACAATCTTCTCAAAACTGAACTTCTTTCTTGTTCTGCCTCCACTTTCAGTCAAACTATCATATTAGGTGACTTTAATCTTGACTGGTTCTCCTGCTCCTCTAACTGCCTTAACAGCTTTATCAATCTTTATAACTATACCCAAATTATTAACTAGCCCACTCGCACTAACAAACACTCAAAAAAAGAGTCATTACTTGATTGGATATTAACCAACAAACCAAAAAACAAACAAACCAAACCTGGGTTACCAAGCCGGCTGCCTTCCAATCAGCCTTAATAACCATGCCCCTAATTTTCTACTTAGAAAAAGAATTCAAACCCAGTCTTACAGTCCCTTGAAATACACCCACTGTAAGAAAAAAACTACTCCCCGATACATTCAGTCTATTATTACAGCATTGTGATTGGTCACAATTAAAAAGCCTAAAACTGGACTTTGCAGTAGAATTTTTTATCAACAAATTTCTTGACATCCTAAATATATTGGCCCCCACCAGAAAAATACGCACCAAATCCAGTTACCGTGGCTTTCTAATGACACTAAATGTCTTATCAAACAAAGGGATAGAGGCAGGGCCCTATACCAACCTACCAAAAACAAAAATTATCTCACCTCTTATCAGCAATTAAGAAACCAAACAAAGAAAAGGATAAATAATGACAAACAATACTACTTCCAAACCTGTCAACAAAAGTTCCTACACAACCCACAAAAGTTCTGGCAAACCATAAACTACCTCCTTAACCCTGGTAAAACCGCCACCCCCACCTCTTCCACATCCAACACCTCTGAATCCTTAGCTTCTTAATTCAACTGTCATTTTATTAACTCTGTCACCTTCCTCCTGGATAACCACCAAAGTTTACCACTCACAGTCATCTCCCCTTCCACTAGAACTACTAACTCCTTCTCCTTTAAACCTGATCAAACTTCTTACATAAAAAAGCTCCTGAGCAAACTGAAACCCTGCTGCCTTGCTGCTGACCAACTTCCCAACAAATTCTTAAAAACAGCTGCTCCATTTATCGCCTATCCTATCTTTATCCTAATCTTTATCCTAATCAATCATTCTGTCTCTGAACAATATGTACTTCACCTCTGGAAAATCTCTTACATTATTCTTCTACACAAGGGTGGCCACTCTAGGGATATCTCTAACTACCCCCACATTGCCATCCTCCCACCCATAGTGAAAATCCTAGAGAAATGTATTCACCAACAACACCTAAATCACCTTACCGCTAACAACCTACTATCTCACACCCAGCATGGCTTTAGACCTAAACATAGTACTAACACAGCCTTAGTATCCTTCATTTTCACAAACTTGCGCAACGCCAACCTTAATAACTTAGAATCCTGCTATAATAAAATAGCAAAGTTTGCCAGCAACCATCCCCATAAAACTCACCATTGTTCTGTTCTTCAACAACTGAACTGGTTTGAACTTCCTAACCCGTTAACATTAAACCAACTTACCTTCACCCACAAAATCATTCACAACCCCAGTTACTGCCCTGCACTTTCCATCCTGGTCCAACCACATGTCAATACCAGGTCCCTTAGGTCTTCAGACAGACTACTTCTAAAAATAACTGTTTAAAAACTACCATGGTGACTCCCTGTTGTTGTGTTGTTGTTGTTGTTGTTGTGTCTTTCGGCTTTTCCGGTTAGGGGTCGCCACAGCGGAACTCCGGTCCGCTAATGATTGTCTGTAGATTTTTACATTCCGAGTTGCCGGCCCTGACGCACAACCTTCAACGAAGGTACATCCATTCACACAGCCTCCACACAGAAGACGCTGTAGTTGAGAATCAAACAGGACAATGTCTTACTGTGAGGTGACAACGCTACTGCAGCACCACCACCGCAGCACCATGGTGACTCCCTGTGTTCAAATAAAATAGCCAAGATGTGGAATGCTCTCCCTCAACACATACAAAACATTCCCAACTATTCTTCCTTTAAAACAAAAACAAAAGAATATCTCAAAAACACCTGACTTTGCTCCTGTAGTTCTCTCAAATAATTTCCTCTCTCCTAGTACTTTCACAACTCTCTCCTCACCTTTAAACAGCGCAATCCCATTTCTCCATATGAGTTGAAACTTTTGGCACAAGCCCTGTTAGATTTTTAACTACTGCAATGATCAAGAATCTCTGTATTATGCTATGACATATGTCACTATGCAATTTTCTTTGTCAGTCAATTTTGTTAATTATATATTTCTTTGATTTTGTTTTGGTCTCTGTTAGTGTTAAAATACTCAGTTATCTACATATCAGTACATGATATGCACTACGTTGTGCTATCACAATAATTTTTTTCCTAGTTACCTTAATTAACATATGACTACTAAGGTATAATTTTTAGATCTTACTAATTGCATTATAATTATTATGGTTTGTGGAGCTTTTCTTCTTGGGTCTCTGCTGAAAACGGGCTCCTGGCCCAGTTGGACACTACTCAGTTAACAAATGTAAATAAATAATAAATAAATAAGATGGATGTCTCTGACTGGTAGGGGTTGAGTAGGCATACTGTATGGTAATTAACGGTTGTTACATGATCATTTTCAGGTAATTGTTATATGGCTTTCTATGGGATAGTATGTTTAACAACAGCACATTGAAGTATGTTACTGTGGCCATAATGTGTATTTAATTTTTTCTCAATAAGACTTCAGAAGCATACAGAATGTGGATATCATTTTTGGGATACTGTATGAAAGAAAAGGAGTTATATGACCACTTGTGATCGGTTATTTATGTAATTCGCTGAGGGCCATGATCTGTCAAGAAGCAATGTGGCCAAAATATCGATTTGATGACATCAGAATCAGAAGTGGTGCACTCTCTCAGAAGGAGGCATATTCTACTGAGACAGTATGTTTTGTGCTCAGGAGTCTTTTTAAAAGTCCCTCATTTTTCATTGTAAGCTACCTTAGGGCAATGGGCACATGACCACTTCTTTCCAAAATTCCACAGGATTTTGTTGTCTCAGTCTGGCACTGTATGCAGTTTCTACTTGGGGGCTATGTGACCACTGTAAGGCTGGGTGAAATTAATGTTTAGAATAAATGTGCACTTAGCCCTCATTTGACCAAAATCAAAACAAAATTTTTATTACACCAGCTAAGTTAACATTTATTTTACTACATGTAGAATGAATATTGCATTCTCTGTGCTTAGAAAAACAGTATGTGCTATGCAAATCAGGGCGAAAATACAATGAACTCCTTTTGGATAGAATTGCATTTTGAGTGTTTTGTACCCAAGTATATTAGAATTCCCTGACATTTTAATGTTAACTGCCTTTAGAGAACTGACTTATCAACAGTTATATACATTTAGTAAATTTAGTGTTTCAGATATTTTTTATCATCACAGTCTGGAAATATACATGGTTTCCACTGGGGTGGGGGGGGTCTACTGGACTTCTGCACAAAAAATAGATAAAACTAATTTCCATAATAGTATGTATACTAAGTTGTCATTATGTTGGAAATAAAACAAACATTATATATTTCACCAGAAAAAAAATATTTCTTTACTTGAAAAATGTTAGTAATACAATGTGAAGTTTTCATTCAGCTTAAGGTGGTTTGCCTCAAATTCAACATTGAGCTGCAGGGGAAATTCCTTAAAAGTAGAATAGGAGTTTTCATTGTATTTTGATCATAGAAGATTACGGAGGTCATTTTAAGCCTAGTCATTTCATCCCAAAGTAATACCATAGAAATGCTAGTCAGTACCCAAGACTGCATTTAGGGATGACTGCCCATGTCCAGGAGGATTGCGGGCTGTATTCCCAGTAAGAATTTACGGTGCCCCATCCACTTTTCCAGGTTCCTCTTGAAAAGTGTCATAAAGGTGTTCTGTTCCACATGTACTGGTAACCTGTTTCAAAGACGCGGCAGTCGCTGGGAGATAAATTGGTCCCTCCAGGGAGATAAATTGGTCCCTCCAGCATGTCCTTTTTAAGCTCAAGGCCATATTTAGGTCCCTGGAACAGGTAGCCCTAGTCTCATTTGATTTATAGATATGCATTATTTATAGATATGCAGCAAGTTCATTAGGTTTGGGTCTTGGATTGTTGTGTAGGCCAGGCATAAGTCTCCCCTAAGAAGTCTATACAATGTGGAGTATATTGACAGGGACTTTAGTCAGTCTGTGTAAGGCAATGCTAGGATCCAGGGTTAGGAGGTCACCTATATCTTTATTTATGAGGTCCATAATGATGCATTCCATGGCCTTACAGCTGAGGCTGGTCAGGCATTTGGGTCTGTAACTCCCTGGGTCTATTTCTAGGCCACCTTTGTGGAGGGGAATAACTGTTGCTGCTCTCCATTTCGCAGGAACAAAGCCTGTGGTTAGGCTATGATTGAAAAGGGTATTTAGTGGTGATGCTAGTTCATGTTTTAGCCTGTTTAGAAGACATCCTGGGATGTTGTCTGGTCCCATAGAGGCTGTGGTTTTTTTTTGCCTTGAACAAGGCTTTGAGGACCTGCTCTTCAGATATGTAGGGTGGGGGAACGTTTGGGGGAAGGTTTGTTGTAAGTTAGGAGGGGACAAGGGAGTGAAATTTTCACGAGACCTATCTGCTAGCAGGTTTGCTGTCTCTGTAGGCTTAGTGTGTGTGATACTGTTAGCCACTAGTTCTGCACATGCATGGGTCCTACCCTCCCTTTAGGTTCTGTACGTAGCTGTAAAATACGTTATGGTTATCCTTGTCTGTACTTGCTAAGTTTCTCTCAAAGGAATCCTTGGAGGATTTGTTAAGTTGTTTTATTTGCCTGTTGAGGCTGCTTGCTGTTGAGGCTGCAAAGGGTGCTTTTCCATTCCTGGGGCCTTGCCTTTGTTTTCTTGGAAAGCAACTCTTTGCCTTTATTGTAAAGTTTGTTGATGCTGGATGCCCACCATGGCAGCTTGTTTTTACTTGGGGCTCTGACTTTGATTCCTTCTGGTACAGCCGAGTTTATACACTTATGCAAGTGATTATACAGGGCTTTACTGTAAGCTTTGGCATAGTTACCACTTCCAGCTTGGAGTGGGGCTTGGAATGCATTTATACCTTAACCTAGGAGGGTATAGTTTGCCTTGGTGAAGTTTTGTAGTCTGATTTCACCCTTTGTGATTTCTAGTGTTAGTGCTAGCTTGAAGGTACTGATTTGTGGTCTGTTTTAACTAATGAGGTCCAACAGCTGTGGCAGTGCATCTGTTTGGCATGGTGAGGACCACATCTAGAATGTTTGCTCCCTTTGTCAAGGTATGGAAATTTGTTCCAGGGCATTTGAATTAACAAAGTCAAGGAACTTTTGCACTAGCAAATTAGGGCTAGCGTAGGTTTCCCAGTTGATGGTGGGATGATTGAAATCCCCCATAACCAGTGTGTTCCGTAAAATTTAGATTATTTCCAGTTTGGTCAAGTAGGCTTCATGGGCATCGTGACCCATGGAGGGGAAGCTTTAACTGGCTATGACTTGAATGGCGGTCTTACCCACTGTAACCTGGACCTGGAGCAACTCCATGGAATTGTCTAGTCTGACTAGACAGGAGGTGAATTTATCTCTAATATAGATTGAAACACCTCCTCCTTTGGTTTTCACACATTCATTTTGTGGTCTAAAGGTATAGAAGGCATTGTAGCCTTGCAAGGCTGGGGTACTGTCTGAGGCCTTGAACCAGGTTTCCGTGACTGCACAGACATCTACATCTCCTAATGATAGAAGTGCTTCTAGGGGGTGCAGTTTTTGATTTAAGCTCCTAACATTTAGCAGCATGACCCTTATTTTGCTCTGCTTGGTTAATTTTATGTTGGTAATGCTGTTTTCGATACCGTGCCTAGAAAAGGCACTATGGGGGAAGCAAGAGCCTTTGCTAGCAGTCAAAAGCCTCGAGGTGCCAGGTGCAAACTGTCTCTGGCAAAGCAGCGAGGTTTGTCAACCATGGCTTCCCAGACTGACAGGAACTGGATCCCCTTTGAATGACACAATGACTAAGCCAATTATTGAAATTAATCATTTTTTTGGTTTATACTGTGGGAACATTCTAGGTGAGGGTTTTATGCTGCTCAAGGCTAGGGACATACCTGCCTGGGACACATACTCAGAGAGCTCAACCATGTCTGTCTTCATATAGTCCAGTGAGGTATCTCAGGTCATTCACTCCAACATGAACTATGACAGAGTCATAATGGTACTTGTTGCTGACAGACCTGAGTGCATGCGTGATATGACGAATCCTGGCACCAGACAGGCAGCTGATCATGACTTTCTCCTTGTCCAACCTGGTGAGTGGGACATCCATGTGTCTCACTACTGAGTCTCTAGTGACAAGAAAATTTGTTTTTGAGTGTTACACCCTAGTGGCTTAGTGGGTGAGACACTGGTGTTGCTATGTGTCTTGCGTGCTGTGGGGACTGTGCTATAGCAGTCTTGGGTTTTGGAGGTCTCTGGTGTTTCAGTAAGTTTTTCGAGAGAACCACTGTGTATGTGGTATGTGTATGAGTAGTGATACTATAAGCATATGTAGTGATGGGTGAGTTGACATCCTTCTCCATATTACTGATTTGAGTGTGAGAGAGAGCATGGATTCTAGATTCTTGATGTAAATTCATCTCTCACACTCTGTAGTAGTGTGTGTTAGTAGAGGGCTGTCTGTGTACATGAGGCAATTGCTACACTGCCTCAAGAGACCCAAGTCAACAAGGTTGGCAGGAGAAATAGGGGTAGTCCAACTGTCCATAATGCTAGTTGAAGACTGTTGTCACTAGGGGTGACTATTCAGAATTGATCATGGAGGAGCACAGTGGATGAATATTTCTGCCTGGGCTTTAGGGAAAATTTTTTGAATTTAACTGTCCAGCTTTGTTGCAATGCTGCGAGATGAGCAAACAAGTAGAAACCTGCTCAAATGCTGGGCCTAAATACAAAAAGCTAAAACCTTGGAAAACATTTTTAAAAAGATTCAAAAGGAACAATGTGGATGCTTATTCCATGCCTAGACCGACCTCCATTCACCAGACAGGTCCCAATCAGCACAATTCTCTCACAAAAGTACAAATAGTCCATCTCCAATTCAAGATGGCCTGGAAAACATGCTCAGAACAAACAAACCTTAAAGTTTCATAAAGAAATGTAAGTTATACTGAGATACAACCTTTAGTAGATTGGCATCAGACATTTTGGTAATAGGCTTTTTTTTTTTTTGTAATAAGTCTTTACTACCACAGTCTGACAGTTTGCTCATTATACTCAGCTTCCATTATTGTTTATGCTGTTATTGTAATGAACAGCCTAGGATACTCCTCTACGGAGGTGTTATTTCAACAGAAGTGAAAATTCCATATAATTTCCAGATTTGTTTTGTTTGAAACATGCCATAACTAACAGTGCATATGTTTTAGCAACTGATGTTTGGAGTGCATATTATCATGCTGAACACTCTAAGGGTAGAATGGCAGTCTAAGTTTTTTTTTTTTTTTTTTTTTTTGGCTGATCGTCTTTTTGTAACTATGAAATCTTAAAGGGGGTTAGAAATATTGCTTTATAAAAATAGGCAGACCATCAAAAAGTTTAAGCCTGGTAACTGCGCTTTAGTATAGAAGTTTACATTGGAAGTACTGTTTCAACTAAGGCCAATTTTGAGAGAAAAATTGCCATGGATTCAAAGGACAATCATAAGGCCTTTTTCAGCTATGTTAGGAACCTGGGTGGAAACTCCCAGATATGCTCAGAATTAGTCCAAAATGATACAAAAATCACTGAACCCACAGACATTGCCAACATACTGGCAGACAGGTTCAGTGCAAACTTCACCCCTCTCCCCTAAAGGAGAGATAACTATCCCAGCCGAGTGTAGCCTCCCGGACATCTCAAATGCGGGTGAAAGCTGCTCTCTAAAGCTAAAAACACAGCATCAATGGGACGGATGGTGTCCCCGGCTGTGTGCTACACGAGCTAAATGAGGAATTAAACCGCACATAAGGCAGCTGTTTAATCTCAGCCTTACCACAGGAAACAAGTCTAGTCTGCAAAGCTATGGAGAGGATCATAATGGAGCTCATAAACAAAGATATAGGGGACTTGCAGACATTGGACCCGACCCAGTTTGGCTTTGTCAAGGGAAGATCATGCCTTTTGAACTTGGTTGACTTCTTGAAACAGTCACCAAGGCCATTGATGAGGAAAGGCAGTCCATACAGCCTACCTTGACCTTGCACACAATACCAAAAAACTTACCAGCTTAAATGTAAACCCATATGTCACAAGATGGGTTGCAAACTGGCTTAAGGACAGAACCCACAGGGTTAGAGTTGCTGGCTGTGTCAGACTCAAGCCGGTCACAAGTGGTGTCCCACTCGGTCCTTGGCCCCTATTGTTTGGCATCTACTTCTCAGAAGTACAGGCCAACATGGGAGGACTTTGGCTGACAAAGTTTCCATAGTGGAAAGCATCGGACGGATATCCTTCAGAAGGGACTCAGATAGCTGGTGCCAGAGCCATGGCCTGAAGTTAGCGCCAAAAAATGTATAGTCATACCCAAGGTAACCCCAAGCTACCATATAGGTGGCAATCCACTAAGCACAGAAGAGGTTATCAGGGACCTGGGGACCCAGGTTGACAGTGGCCTTTCTTTGACACTCACATTGCTAAAGTGGTTAGAAAGACCTTCTACATTGCCCACCTGATCATGAAGGGATTCACATCCAGATCTAGTGAGGTCATTGTGTCACTCTTCACTTATCAGACCAATGATCGAGTACAATGCCCCATTCGGGATGTATCTCACCCGACATCTGCAGCAATTGGAGAGACCCCAAAAGTTCCTCACCAAAAGGATAAAGGGACTCCAAAATCTGTCATATGCTGCCAGATTGAAGAAACTCCAGCTCTATTCAGTCGCATACCGTCTGCTCAGAGGTGACATGTGCCTGACATACAAGGCCATGTCCAACCCGGAATTAATGGACATGCTCCACCTCAAAAAATCCAAATCCACCAAAACAACTACAGCAAGCGAGGATATAAATAGGACGTGCTGGAGGGATAGATTTATCACTCAGAGACTCCCTATGCTGTGGAATAAAATCCCGGTCCATGTGAGGCAGAGCACCTCGCTGACTCTGTTCAAGAGAAATCTAGACCTGTGGATGGGAGATCATAGGTTTACCCCAGGAATCATCTCTGTGTCACTGCTGGACAGAGGCACAACAAACTAATGGGCACAGTATTTTCTAGACTTATAAATGCCTTAGGGCAGATAGCCTAGTATAAACCTATGAACCTATGAACCTATGAACCTATAAACTTCTCTTAAGTGTACAGGACACAATAATGACCTAGGCTACTTCTCTTCTTAGTTTTTTGCAGATCAGAAGTAAAATTGCATTATATTTCTACAGGAAAAAATATATTTTTCAGGTGTAACATGCCATAGCTACAGTACCATATTGTCAGGCAGTTAAAGGTGTGTGAAATTCAGAGGTGTGCTGCAGTGCAAGTTGTGATTTTAGAATTGCAGTCTTACAATCCTGTGGGTGCCTTGTAGCTGAATTTCTCATTGTTATTATCTAAAAGTTTCATGATGAAATGTTCAAGGGCACAAAGATATAGCCTTTCAAATACAGATATCAGTGGTTGTAGTTTGTATGCCTTTACTGCCACAGTCTAGCGTTTATTTATTTATTTTGGTCTGTGTTTGTTTACCAGGAAAATCCAACTGGGCAAAGCCCATTTTCACTGGAGGCACAGGGAGAAAAGCTCCAGCAGATACATTTAAGATATATTATATACATACAGTAGTTCATAATACATCAAATAGGTAATTGTTCTGCAGTGACACTATATAAAGATAAAATATCTATTTCTGTTGTGGTGACATTATACATGATAATGTCCGAGAGGAGTTGCAGTACCAAAGAACAAAGCATCAGAGGCCCTCTACCCACTTCTGGAAAATGAGTCTACAGATGGCACAAAGAAACTTTATCACATTGTAAGGCAAAGACAAAAAGATAACGGCACAAAGAAACTCTCTCAGATTGTAAGGCAAAGACAAAAAGATAAAGGAGATAGACCCTCTACATAAGGAATGCCAGAAATAATCTGCTCACCAGTCCGCATGGCATCAAAGGCAGATGAATGGAGAACTTCCAGCAGCAACTGAATTAAGAAAATCCCACAGAAGCTGTACTGCCCCAGACATAGCCTACAAAGAAAGAAGAGGGGGAACCCACCCTAGAAGAGGAAAGAACAGCACTAAGAAAAATGAAGTCAGGGAAAGCAGTAGGTTCAAATGAAGTCAAAGCAGATATAATCAGGATATTGGGTGAGATAGCTAGAAGGCTCCTGAGGGCACTCATTGCAGTATGGAGAGAAAGACATAGCCCAGATGAGTGGACAATAAGCATACCAGTGTCAGTGTACAAGAACAAAGGGCAGTGCAGAGGTACCAAACTCCTGTCAAACTGCATGAAATTTATGGAGAGGGGGACTGATAAAATGAATATGCAGAGTAGTAAAAAGTAAGTCGATGAGCAGCTTGGATTCAGATCAGGATGCAGCACAACCAACCTTAAGTTTGCAGTGAGATGGATAGTTGAGAAGAAGCTAGCGATTAGGAAAGAGTCCAACTGGACATTTCTAACTTGGAGAAAGCATATGACAAAGTCTCAAGAAAGCTAACTTGGATGGTCCTCCAGAGGTTTGAAGTCCAATTAGTGCAGGCTATGTAAAAGGACCCAGTAACTCAAGTATGAACAATGTTCGGTCTCACAGAGGGGTTCCTGAGGGAGTGGGTGTGCATCAGGGTTCAGCTCTGAGTCCACTGCTGTTTATACTGGTGATGGGTTATATTAGCCAACAGCTCAGAGGGGACAGATCAGCAAAGTTGGTATATGCAGGCAATCTGGCATTGCAGGCACACTCTGTGCAAGAACTTCAGCAAAGGATAGGGGAATGGGATGCAAAACTGAAGGCACATGGGATGAAATGGAATACAGATAAATTAGCTGTAATCACAGCAAATGGGGAAGTCAATTGAGATAGAAGGAAAAATGATAGAACACGTTATCACCTTCAAGTATCTGAGAGGGTTGGTTGAGGAGAAAGGAAGGTTGAATGAGCAAGTCAAAGCTACAGTCAGAAGGGCTGCAGCCAAATGGCACAGAATGTCAGGGTAGTGTATGACAGCAGAATGCCTAAGAAGGTGAACAGTCAGGTATCCAAAACAGTGGTGCAGCCAGTTCTGCTGTATGGTACAGAAACCAGGGCAGTAAAGGCAGAGCAGTTGAAGTTAAAATGTTATGGAGGTGAAGTGCTTGAGATGGGTTTTAGGAAGCTCATTGTGGGACAGATGAAAAAATGAAGGCATGAGAGCAGAAGCCAAATTAGCCCCAATTGCAGAGAAGGTCAAAGAGAACAGATTATGGTGGTTTGGTCCCATGTGCAGAAAAGCAGAAGGCAGACTGATGAAGAAGATTTGAAACAGACGGGAATAAGGCAAGGTAAAACAAGGACATCCAGCAAAGAGGTGGTTGGATTCTGTGACAGAAGACCTGTGATAGTCAGGTATGATTGTTGAACAAGGTAGAAAAGTGGCATTGAATTGAGAGAAATGGTGACAGCTGGCACAACATCACAAACCCTTGTAGAAAATAGGATGATGATGATGATTATACATGATATAGTATACATTTACTATGCAGACAGTTAATGTGTAATATATGTGACAAGCAGGCATTAAATATGGTTTGTAAACATAGGCACAGAGGGTTGCAGTATGGATGTTAGGAATAAATAAAATTGAAGTAAGGAGTGTGAAACATTAGTCATTAGGTAGTAGTTAAAGCTATATCAGGGAGAGAGACATTGTATAACTGATGAGTTAAGGACAATGAGGGCAAGAATATTAGGCTACATACTAATATAGAACCTGGTTATAAGAAAGTGGTGGAGAGCATTTGAAGGAGATGGATACGGTGAGAAGGTCAGAAAGGAATTGAAATACAACGAGGAGAAAGGAAATACAGGAGGAGTGATAGAAAGGTTTGTTGTGTAGATAGGGATATAGGTTATAAAGGGATAGGGTGTATGAACTGACAAAGGAAGATGGAGTTACGTATGTGAGGAGCATGTGCATGACTGCATGTGGTTTAGCTATTATTTTAGTAAGGATTTAAAGGCAGAAAGCTTCATAATCTGTTTTAGATATGTTGAAATGGTGTTCCATAGTTTAGATATGTAAAGGGACTATAGTGAGTTACCTTCTTAGTTATTAGACTCTGTTGTAATTATTAAGAGCTTAATGGGTGAGCAAATGTCTCTACCTGGAGAGTAGTGCTGTACGGAATCTTTTAGTGCTGGACATTTTTCTGATGCGTGTATAATATTGCGTCCAATTATAATTTGTGAACTTGTTAAATAGTTGGGTAGCTCAAGCCAGTTTAATTGTTTCAGGGCTCTGCAGTGATGAGTCTTATATGAAATGTTGTCAGCCAGTTTAGCTACTTTATTGTAACAGATGGAGGTTTAACTGTAAGTGTAGTATTTAGGTTTACAAGAATGGGAGAGGTATATAGTATGGATGGAAGAATGCAGGTAGATGCTAGTGTTTGTTTTGCATCATCTGTCAGGTAGTGTTTGGTTCTATGGAGGGAGATGAGTTTCTGGTGTATTTTTAATGGCTTGCAATATTGAAGTTATTGTTAATTAGGAGGCCCAGAAGCTTTGTTTGGGTTACAGTTTTAATTTTTGTGTTGTTGTATGAGGTTATTTTGAAAGACGCTCTATCATTTTGAAATTATTTCGGAATGAAAAATGTAAGTTTTGGGGTTTTTTTAGGATTTAAAAGTAGATTTGCATCTTTTAGCAAAGTTCAGTAGCAGTGAAAATATTTTGGATGATATGAAATGTCAGCAAGGATGGGGCTATGTATATAAGGATGGAGTTGTCTGCATATTAAACTGTGCTTGCAAGGATGTGGGTGGCAGTGTAGAGTTTGTTTATAAAAATGTTGAATAATAGGGGGACCTGATATTGATCCATGTGGGATGCTATCAGTGACTGTTAAAAAGCAGAAAAGATTTGTTTCCATTTGACTGCTTGTTGCCTGTCAGTAAGAAAGGTATGGAGCCATGACAGAGAGGTTTGGATGAGGCCAAGGAAGAAAGTTCAAAAAGATGTTAATGGAATACGGTGTCAAATGTTTTCGATAAATATAAAAGTAGTGAAGATATCAGGTTGCTATATTGGTTTATGGTATTGGTGAAATTGAGGAGGGCAGTGGTAGTACTGTGATGAGTTCTAAAAATCATATTGGGATTTGGAAAGAAGGTTGTTAGAGTTAATGTATTGCATAAGTTGTGAGTGGATAAATTTTTCTAACATTTTAGATAGACTAGGATGGCAATAGGTCTGTAGTTAGCAAAATCTATCAATGTGCCACCTTTGTATAGTGGTATTTTATAGGATTTTTCCAGAGCTGGTCAGCAGTTAAAAATGTTGGGTTTAGTTTCAGTATATGTTTTCTTATACTAGAGGTGGAGACCAGGATGAAGGAGAATAAATGTGACTGGTTAATAGGGGAAGGGGGAGAGAGAGAAACGACATGTCAAGATTTTCCAGTTTCTCAATTTTTGTCTTATCTTTGGTTTAGCTTCTTCCCAAATATCTCTAGCAGCCATAACAGAATCCATTTGAACCCTTCTGCCTTAATGCTTCGTTTTACCAATATATATGTGGGTACATAATTTACCACTGTAGCCTTTGTTTTGTTGTTTTGTTTTCATGTATTTTATATCCCAAAAAAGATAAACTGTTTCAAAATGTTTCACAACACCAAAATGTCCTGTTCTGGATTTATCAAATGCAAAATAATATCAACTGCAAATAAAGCTATCCTTTCTTGAGTATTCTAACAGATATGTCTATGAATTTGTGGATCCCTTATTTTTCTTTGTCAGTGTCTAAATGTAAAGAAAATAACAGTGGAGAAAGAGGACATCCCTGCCTGGGTCTTCTCTCCAAATACAGTTTGTTAGAGAGAAACCCTTCTACCTTAATTTCTGCCTCCAACTCTTCAAATATCCTCATTAACTATTTATTTAATTATTTATTTGTCTTTTTTTTTTATCAGGTTAGTCCCACTAGGCTAGGGGCATCTTTTTAAGGGAGACCTGAGGTGGGATTTATTCTACTAGGGGAGGTTTGGCCAGGGTATTGGAGAACATCCTCTAATATTTTTGGTAGGTGCTATGGGATCTTTTATATCAAGCTGAGCTACCAACAATTGAAGTAGATGGAGCCTAAGTTTAATGTCTCAATCAAAAGACAGCATAGCCCTCTGCACCAGTGGTGAGTGCAATGCCTGTTGTGCAACTGACATGGACAATATTATTCTATCAGAAAATGCAAAGGCTGTCACTTTTTCACTCATAAAATCCATGCTGGATCTATTGAATATTTTGTTTTCTCAAGCTCTGCTTCGATCTTTATCATCTTTGTTCTATTAATGTTGTCAAATGTTTACCTCCCCTCCAAAAAAAAAACATACTGATGCATATCTGTCAAGTTTAGTAATACTTTTGCCATTCTGTTTGTATACAAATAAACATGTGATATGGATCTGATGGGTCTTTACCCTCTTTGAGTAGTATCTTTTTTCAAGATACCCTCCAAACACACACTTCAAAATATTTAAAAAAAAAAAAAAACTTTTCAGAACTTTATGATTTTCTTCCCCCAACTTCCAAATTTCCACAGGAATATCATGTTTTCAACTTCCCCATTGATTGATTACACATCACTATTTTATCTCATCTCATCCTCTCATTGCAATTATGATATGATATACATATTGGATGGGTATTGTAGCTTTCAGTTAAATGCACACGCTCCTCTAAAATTTAATTTCTGTCAAGTCTAACCCAGCTGTCATATCTCTAGGAATAATAAGCAAATTATGTTTGAGATCCTGCTACTGAATTTGCATCTTCCATACCAATTGTTCTTTTAAACTTTTCAAAAGTCTACCTTCCCTTTTAGGTCCCCCTGATATATTCTCAGTATTGCAAATCAGGCTCTAGTCCACACTCATAAATAATATTCCCCGTTGAAAGCTTATTATTTCTTCCACAATTCTTCTACGCTCTATAATAGTAGTTTAGGTGAAATATAATTACATGGGCGGCCACGGTGGTGCATTGGTTAGCATTGCCACCTCACAGCAAGAGGTTCTCCAGTTCGATCCTTTGCTGGGGTGTCTTCTGTGCGGAGTCTGCATGTACTCCCTGTGATCGCATGGGTTTCCTCCGGGTGCTCCGGTTTCCTCCCACATCCCAAAGACATGCTGTAGGTGGATTGGACACTCTAAATTGGCCCTAGGTGTGAGTGTGTGTGTGCCTTCTGTGAAAGGTTGGGCGCCGGGCTGGCAACTCGCCACCTTAAAACTCCACTGCCAATCATGAGCGGACAAGGTGATCTGTTGTGGCGACCCCTAACTGGGAAAAGCCGAAAGAAGACGAAGAAGAAGAAGAAAAGAAGGTGAAATATAATTACATGCCAGTATAATCTTCTTTCCCTGCCTCTAACCCCTTACTACCACAAATCTACCATTATTATATTTTTCCCCTTTCTTGTCACTATTGATGGGCACTATTTAAGGCCATCTTGCAATCTGTATTATTACTTCCATTTTCCTTTGTCCCAGATACTCTGCTAAATGTCCACTCTGAAATAATTTCTTTGTTAAATGCACATGCTCATTTCTATCCAAATGCATCTTCCATAATCCTGGCTGAACTTACTGACTACACTTCACTCACCCCCTTCATCATAAATCACACTTCACAACCCTTTCCAACCTCCTACTCCACTCCTTTATTTTGTTTTTCCCACTATCTTACCTTATCCACTTCATCTCTGTAGACCTTTCTTCTACCTCTTTCCTTCCTACTTAACTAAGCTACCTAAAGACACACTACACTGCACTCTACTTATAATATTATTTTCTCTCCATCCTTCTTCTCATACTAAGACATCACTCAGTTTCCCCTCAATGTCTCTAATCATGTAATCTCTAATATATCTTTAAATATCTTATTGAATTGTCTCAAGTCTCATTTATCATGCTAATTTATGTAACAAATAATATGGCTAATGAGTTTTTCCTCACATATTTTCTCCAACTCATGTTACTGTTTTTCATTGCAGTCTACTATGAACCATGTTTTATATTTTACTCATTACAACATTTTTCAGTCTTATGTTTTGTATTGTAATATGATACTTTATTATTTAAAATATCTGTACTTTGTGTTTTATAGTGTAACATGATACTTTGTGATTTTAAATATCTGTACTTCATGTTTTGTAGTGTAACATGATACTTTACATGATACTTTGTGATTTTAAATATCTGTACTTCATGTTTTGTAGTGTAACATGATACTTTGTGATTTTAAATATCTGTACTTCATGTTTTGTAGTGTAACATGATACTTTGTGATTTTAAATATCGTACTTGATTTTTGAAAGATTGTGAATGTGGAACGTTTCTCCCCAGGCTTCCACTGAAAATGGGCACTTTCTGACCCAGTCTGACTTTTCCAGTAAAGAAATGTCAAATAAATAAATAAAATAAAATTTCTGTTTGCACCCTACTTAATATAATTCAGGACTGTCTGTTTTTGATTTGTACGTGAAAGCTATTACTTCCACATATTATATGTGACATTCCTTTTGAATGTGTGTTTACAACTTGTAGTTTACATGTGTGGAGTATTGTTTGGCAGACTGATCATTCTATAGTTGTTTCATTTCATCTGTATTTGAACTTGTCATGTTTCCCCAGACATTTCATGTCAATAAAACAGTGAAGAAACAAAAGAGATAAACATGTCTCAACCCCAACCCCAACCTCTTTTAATTCACAGCAAAAATATAAACTTATATATCATTTTCTGAAAAGGAAGTTTACCTCTCTAAATAGGAGCAGTTGCCTCAAATCAATGGCCGCATATACAGGCATTACTTATTTAAAGCCTGGGTTAAACATGCTAAAGCATGTTAGAGTCTGTATTCCTATTTACACAGATTGCTGTCCATTTTTATTTTATAAATCAGATAAACTGGGTAACCAATTTTTATTTTATGTCTGAGATGCCCCTTCTGAGATGTGAAAAACAACTTATTTGCTTTCATTAGACTAACATTTAGCCTTAAAAAAAGTGCAGTAGCTACTATTAAATAAATAAACTAGATTGTGCGCTGTTATAGTTAATTCATTTAAGTACTAAGCCTGATAACAAAGCAGCTTCATGCATAAGTATTCACTTTCTGTAGTTCCATACTGCATTTATTTTTCTGAGGTGTTTACCAGTTTTCCTTTAAGAGTTAAATATATGATACCATGTACATTTTGCTGAGACCACATTGTTCAGACCTTGTCTGATTAATTTCTTATTTTATTTTATTTAACATTTGTTAACCTGGAAGGCCCGACTAGGACAGAGCCCATTTTCAGTAGAGGCCCAGGGAGAAATGCTCCAGATGCATGTCTTTGGAAACATTTATTTTTGTAGACACATTATCTCCAGCAGCATTTGCTAATAGGGAAAACAGTTACTAACTAAATGCAAGAAAGAATCTTTGTAGTTACTCAGAACCTTTCACGATTCATTGCTTGCACTGGTTTGCTCCTTGTCTCCAGCCAAAACAAGTGGTAGTAGAAAACTAAATGGCTAATAATTTTGCAAATACAAGAAAGAATTACAATTTGACATACTTCTATAATTTTCTTTCGTTTTTCAAGAGCATTTTCTTAAGAAAATCCCCTAATTTTAACTTAAACTAAGGACTTTAGTCTAGATATCCTCCTCTATAAAAACAGGGGAAAATAATTATTAATTCTACATATAAATATGATATAGTCAGTACACTTTAATATCCTCAGCCAGCAGCACAGGATGACATTATATTAGCTTTAACTTGTTTTTCCAGCTTTTCCTATCTTGTTACAGCAGTAACTGATACGTGTCTCATATCACATTTAAAAATATTCTGACTGCAGACTGCAAAGCACTGATTTACAGTATAACATGTAATGTACATTATACATTTTATTAAAATAGTAATAAGAACATGTGCGTTTTTCAATATTTGCAGTTACTTCTTCATTCACTTCATTGTCTTTAAAGGGCGAGGTTTATGTTTTGGATTCCTTCAACCAATTTAACAAATTCAAACAACTTTATATCTTTTTCACCCTCTTCTACTAGAATCAGAGTTGTAATCTCTAAGCTACATATAGTTGGATTGACGTTTTACATTTCGCCCATTTATTCACTAATTTTACCTTGTTACTGATCTTCTTCCTTAGCATCTTGACCTTCCAACACTGGTCTCTGATTCAGGTCCAAGATACTTTCTGATTCTACTTATCTCCTTTGTTTTTATGTCGATCAGGCATTTTCTTTTGGAATAATAAAAAAGTTCCATTAGAAAAGCCTGCCTGCGGACTTTGTATTGTGAGAAGAATGAGAAGCAGATCCCATTTTAGCTTGCTAGCTCTTTGTTGGTGAATTTTTTTTTCCTCCTTAACCTGTTCTTCATCCAGAAATGCCTTTGATCCTTCAGGCAAAGATATTCTTAAGACAAATGGCTGTAGTGGCCATAGCAAATAATAATTTTCCCCAAACATTCTAATGTCCCCAATTTTTCACAGTTTTGTTAGGTATAGCTTTTTCTGCAACTACATCTTATAGGTCTTGGATGCTTTCTTGTGGTTAATTTGGAGAACACACATGATTTGCCCTTTCAGTTAACAAATTCTGTAGTGGTATACCAGTCCAATTCCTCATTTATACTTAAAATTAGTGCAACCTATTTCTTCCAGTTTCTCTACTATAATAGGAGATATCAAGTTTTATCAGCATGCTGTTGTAATTATGCTATTTTTTGAAACATATTTTCTTGAGAAGCCTTATGTTCAGCCAGTCTTTTCTTTATTTCCGCCTCGCTTTTGTGGTTTTATCAGTTCATCTCAATAGCTATTTAAAGCTTCTATTGCTTCTAGCCTTTTAGGATTTATTGTATATATTCTTCTGATGTCTCACTTATTTTAAACATCTGTGAGTGTATTTGATTTACAATAGAGTATTGATTATCTGAACGTCGATTATCTGAAACGTCAATTATCCAAACCAGCCTTCTAAGGTTTTCGGGTAGGAAAAATCATAAAGTCTGAATTTGTAAACTTTATACATATTCACTTGAGCATGTTTTTTGAGCCAGCTCTTGTTTGAAAAATATGCTTTATTGTCCACTGAAATCACTGAATGGTTGAAAAGTGTATTCCTGCATACAGAAAACAAGATTTTAGAAGTCTTTTATCTGGTTCAATTATATGTTTGATTATCCGAACAGTTTGATTATCCAAACAGCCCTATGTCCCAATTAGTTCGGATAATTGACTCTCTACTGTATTGTTTTCCTCAAAATTACTTTGACGTCTACAGCACTTTGACTGATTTTTGTTTAACAGCTGCAAAGTTCTTCCTAACCACAGCAATATCTTCTCCATTTCTGGTTGGTTTTCTCTTACTTTTTCCAGAATGTCGTCATAACTGCATATATATAACATATATAATCTGTTAAGTGTATATTTTGATGCATCTCCTATTACTCCTTTGTGTCTTCCACTGCTTCTGAATTGCTCTGCTAATGTTCCCTTTTGTGATGTAGTTTATTGTACCCTAATTAATGCTGTAATGCTCATATCTATTGTATTGTTAACTTGTATTGTAATATGATTTGCAACTGCTTTCTTAGCCCAGTTCATAGGTAAAACGAGTCAGTGGATTAGCCCACCTACCTGGCTAACAAATATAAAATAATATAAATAAATAAAATGTCTTCTTTGCTTCTTTCATGTAGTGTAATTAGAAGGCAGTAATTGAAATCTACCCAAACCGATAACTTTTACTGTTTTTTACACATGAAGTGCTCTAATCAACCTCCTTCTGCATGTACAGACACATTGGAAGCCATCTAAATCCCTAGTTGGTATCAGTGGCATTAAATCTTCACTAGCACATAGATAAAACCTGCTGAAGAAACAACCAGCTGTCATCCTATCCTTGTCCAGAGTTTGTGTACTTGACAGTGGAGTCACCAGTTACTAGGACATTTCTGTTTGCATTCCTTTAATTAGTGGCAGGGTGAAGTATGCACCCTACAGACTGGTCACTCACAGATATTGAGATGGTGTTATTGCAATACTACTTTTATGCTGAGGCTTAGCTTTCTTAGTTCTAAGAGGTTTAGGAAACTTAAAGCCTCAGCATATGTTGATTTAGTGGAATTATGACAATTGTTGGTTGTACAGTGTAGTGCTCAAAGACCCTATTTTAAAGTGAGAGGGTTATTTCAATAATTGAAGATATTCGCACCACTCACAGATCATGTCATTTATGCTGATTGACAGTTCCCCGCCTGTAAGCATTTGACAGTTTCCACAATTCCATAGAATACTCAGTTCTGTAGTGCTAGCGAGCCATGGTGGTGCAGCAGTAGCATTGTCGCCTCACAGCAAGAGGTTCTCCCGTTCGATTCTCAGCTGGAGTGCCTTCTGTGTGGAGTCTGCATGTCCTCCCCATGGTTGAGTGGCGTTCGAAAGACATGCGTAAATGGGTGTGCCTTTGTTGAAGGGTAGGCGTCGGGCTGGCACCTCAGCACCGTAAAAATCTACTGCCAATCATTAGCGGACTGTAGTTCCGCTGTGGCGACCCCTAACCAGGAAAAGCCGAAAGAAGAACAAACTTAGTTCTGTAGAGCTGGTTACAGAAAGGACATAAGGTGATTTGTCTTCCATGTCAGCCTGGAAAGTTTATTTCATACAAGGATTAATTTATCTTAAACTGTTATTTGGCTGTTTAGCCAGTCAGTGCAAGTAGTTTAAGATAAGAGGTCATGATGAATAGCCAATAGTAGAGGTTGCAATAATACTATCTTAGCAATTGCCTGTGTGATGTAGCTGACAGCACATATAAGGACAACTAATTGCAGCTAAATTGATTATGGCCTGAGAAGACTGATATAAAAAGCTACACAGCCATTAGGTTAACCTCCATAGTTTCCTGGGTTATGATATGTCCAGAAAACCAACAAGTTATTTCTTGCAGCGCAAGCTCTCAGTGCAAAAAAACAGACTTTTCCCTAGTACAAATTATGCAAAGCACAATTAGAATCAATAGTTCAGCAGTTTAAGTAATAACATTGAATAAATAGTAGCACATCTCTGCTTTTAGAGGGATCTGTTTATTTATTTATTTTACATTTGTTGACTGGGATAGTACGACTGGATACATGTCCATTTTCAGTGGAGGCCCAGGGAGAAAAGCTCCAAAGGTATACATATACAATCATTACAATGTCATGTTGAACAGGAGCAATCATAACATAATACAAATATAACACATTTTACAGTCTAGTTAGATTTATGGAAATATACCACTTATTCTAGTACATTTAAATTTGTACAGTCTAACAATCTTCTAAACTGGCTTAACAAAGATATTTGAGTAGCACTTACAGACATAGGATGGATACACCAGTATGCATAAAGATTTAGTCAGGCTTGGAGCAGGGATATATCCATTGAGACTTGAAATACTCCTTGAGAGCTATTTTGAATTGAGATAGGGTGGTATCCAGGGTAATGTTAGCAGGAAGGGAATTCCAAATTTTGCCAGCAGAGTTGGCGAACAGGGAGTCACCAGCTGAGTTGTTGGATTTGATGGTTTGCACTAATAGTCTGTTAGATGACCGGAGTGATCTGGGGTTGGAGTGGGGGTAGATGATGTTTTTCAGGCCAGGTGTATTATCTGGTTGGTTAAGTGCTTTGTGAGCAACAATGAATTGATTATACTGAATCTGCCTGGGTAGCTCTAGCCATCCGAGATAATTTAGATTTTTACAATGATGGTTGAGTGACTCAGTACAAAAAGTCTGTTTCTGTTTGAAGAATGTGGATGAATGTGTAAGCTATTTGTTATAATAAGACTCAAAGGTTTTTGCATTTCAAGTCATTGAACAGAAACATCTGGGGGAAATGAGAGTAGGGCTGCTTTTCGTGGAATTTTCATGATATGAGCACAGATCACATAAACTAATTTGTATTTAATCAGTTTGTTTCAGCAGTGTACAGTAGTTTTCAGTAGATCAGTATAAATAAAATATGTAAACAATAAATAGCATGAACAATTGTTTGTAAATTAATGTGACTCAATGTGTTTTTCCATTTTTTTCTTCCTTTAGCAACTTCAAATGGCTCATCCTCAAGTCAACTGGACAAAAAATTAGCAGATACTCTTAAAGACAGTGGATCTGTGGAACACAAAGGAAAGTCTAATGACATCATCTGTATTGAAGACTAATCTTGAACTACCAATACAATTATAACATAAAGCAGCCATTTGCATATTTTAAAGTGTTCTTCAAAAATCATACTAAGGAGCCTCTTGCTGGAAGGAGACTTTCCTTGTACATCTTTTTTGCACTTTTTTCTTATTGAAGACTTGAAAGTGTGTCTTGTTAAAAAAAAAAAGAAGAGTTTGACTTTTACCGAATGGAAACTTAGCATCACCAGTGTTAAACATTTTCTTTATTTCTGCATTGCCAGTTTATTTAAAATGAGAACTATGAATGAGTGAACTGCCCATGCCTGGGATTTTCATTCCTTGAGAAATGACAAACATTGACCATTACAGTATTTTTCTTTAGGCTCAGGTGTTCTGTTTTTCAAGTATAAATTTAAAACAATTAGTATTTTAAATACTTGCCATTGTTTTAGTTGAATGAGAAACTGGAAGTTAATAATTTTCTTACATAACGAGTTTTAGAATGTTCCCAGTGTAAATGGAGACGTGCAGATTTTATAGTATTTCTGTCATATGAAATCCTTTTGAATGTTCCCAGGTGACAATACTAAAACTGTACACAGTTACCTGCTAAATATTTATATAAATGCCTTAGGCATGAACAAAACATTTTAAAACGCTGCCCCTCCTCAGTTTTTTTTTTCCAAGACTGTAAGTAATGTTTCCTCATCTCCCTCATCTGGTAATTTTTTTTACATTAACTGGTGCATGTAAAATGAGATTTTTTTACAGAACGCAAATTACATTTCATTGGTGCCAAGAGGTATGTATTGGTGGAGGGACACCTTCACTAAACAGTACAGTGCATATTATTATTGCAATTTTTAAGCTGCATTGAGTTTACAGATACGTACGCTGCTATTAGTGTTAAGTTTACTGGTGCCCCAGAGTATTAGAGGGTTTCACCTATCTCTTTTTTTTCTTTCTGTCACCAGAATAGTAATAGGAACCTGTGGTTATAATGAAACAGTAGAAAATGCAACAGGATCTATGTCAGATTGATTTGAATTTTCAGAAATACTGTAACAAACCAGAGTCTGTATTGCAGAATAAAAAGTTACTGGGAAAATGTTAAGTGAAATATACAAAGCTCGCCAAAAATTTAAATACTTTGTTAGGTAAATTAATTTTTACATTCCTTTGTGACCTTTTCCTTCTTTTGTGTTAAATCTATTACATTTAATCTCATAAACTTGAAAGAAAATTACATAGTAGCTAAAAATACAATATTCTATCACCCATATCTGACAACTTCTAAAGTTATTTGTAACATCTATAAGTCTTAAAAAGTAAAAAGACGTATTTAAAAGCATAATTTTCATAATGTGGGTGATACCATCATTGTTCATATATTACCTCAAAAATATTGTAAAGCTTTTATTGCCACATGCTTTACTTTCCATAGTTCATTTTTTTCCATTTATCTCAAAACCTTAGAATCTAATTCCACATACATTTACCTGTAGATATTAATGCAGAAGGTTATAATTTAGCCAGCACTGCCATCTGCACACTTATTTCATGCCAAGACCATAATCACTGCTTTGTTCTGCATTTCTATCCCAAAGACTCTATCACCGATTCATTTTGCCTCCTGGCACATCTAATTATCATTCCCTGGTTTTGAGAAGAAGGGTTGAGTAGATTTCAGGTATCGGTTAAGTTTTTGATAGTCAGTATTTCATTGTCTATTAAAAAAGTTGTTGTTGTCAGTTTGCTCTTTTTTGAGCTGGGTTAGTTTATTGTAAGAAATTAAAGGCTGTACTAAATGAGGTGCATCCCATGTCAAATATTGCTTTGTTTATTTATGCCTTTTGTAATACAAACATAGTGCAAGTAAAACATTTTGCAGTCTTCTGTGACATTAAGAAACTCCAGCCTCTCTTCAGTTTCCTTTCTAAAATCCTTGTC
Organism: Protopterus annectens; assembly: GCF_019279795.1. NCBI lineage: Eukaryota > Metazoa > Chordata > Ceratodontiformes > Protopteridae > Protopterus > Protopterus annectens. Next base: position 1,565,530,462 of record NC_056729.1, on the reverse strand, counting down.
CTAAATAATTAAAAGTATGTATTTGACCCACTGTATGTTTCTCAGATTAGCTATGTTTCAAGATGGCAAATTACTTTTTATGCCTTGAAGGCACATATACATATATATATATAGATACGAGTAAATATCTTATATTCTTTTCCTGAAGAAAAGAATTAAAGCAAAAAAGAAGTGCTAAATTTTTTAACTGCATACTTTTATGTATGTAGAAAACAAGAAGGGAAAAAGACACTTATTTTATCTTAACCTTTGGAGTGAGAGCGTTTAATTAACGTTTTTTTTTAAAGCAAAGTGAACTTCTGGCCAGTATTTAACAGATTTTGATTATTCTCCAGACCGAAAGGCACAGCTGTGGAATGTATAACTTTATTTGGTGATGCTTTAAGCTCCAGTATATATGAAAAAACCTCAAGGGTGAAAAAAAAAGACTCTTGTAATTTCCTGAAGGGTGAATTAAAGCTTTGAAAGCTACTTGACATACAATATATGATCTTCGTATCATTTCTTTTGTGATACTGTAAATGCACAGAGAATAACAGACATTTTTGTACAAGCGTTACTGAAACTGTAAGTGACACAATCACCTTTTATTTTGTACTCTGTGTGTACTTGTTTTTTTGTTTGTTTGTTTTATGTGTTTTAATAAATCCTTTCAAAAAGGAAACCGTCCTCAAGTTATTCATCTGATGACAAGGAAATGAAAGAAGTCTAGGTTTGTCTAAAAAAGGCAAATTTAGTCAACTATTCTTTAGTGTGAGAAATGCTGCGAAATATTGAATAGCCATTAGGAAAGCAGACTACATTAGGAAAGCAGACTGTACTGCGATGGTGGTGCTGCAGTAGTGCTGTCGCGTCACAGTAAGACGTTGTCACGTTCGATTCTCAGCTAGAGCGTCTTCTGTCTGGAGACATGCGTGAATGGGCGTACCTTAGTTGAAAATTGTGCGTCAGGGCTGGCAACTCAGCATGTGAAAATCTACTGCCAATCATTAGCGGACCGGAGTTCCAACCCCTAACCAGGAAAAGCCGAAAGACACAACAACATTAGGAAAGCAGACTAAGTCTGCCTAGCTCTCCAACAATACAGCATTACCTTCAAATAGTGCTACGCTGTCAGTCCTGGGAACAGAATCCATGTACCTGATTTAGGATTAGAATATGAGATACAATCTGGAGGCTCAGGAGAAATGTGAAGAAGTGAAATACCGGCAGAAATGAATAATCTCGATTCTTAGATACTATATTGGTGCTGCAGGACTGAGGTTGGTAGTGGCGGTTCCCTTGCACACTGATGAATGTAAAGAGACATTAAAATGTCACTTCAATCCCAGGGAAGATTATGGAAAAGATCTGCCTGGCAGGTGGTTAAAGATTCTATGTAGTAAATGTTAATGATGGGTGATATGGCTTCACTAAGGAGGAGGCTTGCCAATTCATCCTGATCTTATTTACTGAAAAGGTCAGTACTAAAATAAAAAGTGGAATGTGTTATACCTAGATATGAGCAAGATGCATGATATTCTATATCACAGCAGGTTAGGAAAGATTTTAGAGGGTATGAAAATGGAACTCATAATAGTGACGTGAGTGGGAAACTGGCTACTCGAGCCAAACCATGAGCGGAAGTTGTGAAAGAGTGCTAGAAAAAGAAGAATTAGTAAGCACTGGATTACTGCAAGGTTACTTAAGTCCTGTTTATCATATTTACATCAAATATTACATGGAGTTAGACAATGGAGTTAATGTGTTTGCTGATGATATTGATAGGGAGGTCAAAGGTGGAAAGGCTGACTTTCAAACCTGCATTGACTTGCAGACTGGATGATTACTATCTGGGATTTAATTTAAAAAAGTCAAAGTTGTACACTTTGATGACAAGGATCCACGACAGAATGCATGTCTGATGGGTGACCCTAAGTGCAGCAGTAGAAAAGCCTGGTAGGTCTGCTAATCAGCCCTAAGCTAAATCATGCAATAAAGTGTAAAAGAACAGTTGCAAAGGCCAGCATGATACTAGGGCTGATAAGGCTGGGAAATTATTCCAAAGATGCAGAAATCCTCACATGAAAATTGTAAGATCACATCTGGAATACTGCGAGCATTTCATACAACCACAGAATGGAAGGAATGTCAGGCTGATGGAAAGCATGCAGTGCAGAGTTACTGAAGTACTGCAAGGAATGGAGGAGCTAGTATTTAAGAAATATTTGGAAAGGGAGGCTTGTTTCCAGTAAAAAAAAGTAGGTAAAAGAGGGATATGCTTTAGATCCTCTGCATTACTAGGGACAGTTGGTAGAAATGGATTTACGATGGAAGGACAAAAAATTATGGGAGGAAGGGTATATGGGAGGGCCTTGAATGTGATGACTGTGGCAGCATCACAGAGTAAGTCATTAGGAGGGCTTAAATATGCATAAAATAGATGAACTTAAGGCTGACTTAAGCATTGTGGTGATGCTGCTCTGCGCAGACTAGCTGCAACACCCATGTGGTCTCAGTAGACCACAGGTCTTCTTTCACTGACAATTTCAGGTATTCAGAAGTATCTTTCACAAGGGTGACAAATAATTGGAACAGTTTTATTGAGAAGGTAGTAGAGTCAAAGAAGTTAATTTCAAAAATTTAGTGGATAGACATAAGATAATTCTTAACAGTGGGGCAGAGGATAGCATTGTCACCCGACAACAAGATGTTCCCCTTTTTGATTCTCTGCTAGTGTGTCTTCTTTTTAGAGTCTGCATGCCCTGTGCTCTGGTATCTTCCCATATTCCAAAGGGATCCCCTTCAGAAGCTCAAAGTTTCAAAACTTCGAACTTCAAAAGGCCGAAACCATACAATCGAAATTTTGAAACTTCAAACATTTTGAATGGAGGTACAGAGTGGAACAGGATATTTACTCTAGAAATATCCCTGCTATAGAGTATGTTGTCTTTACCTAATAAAGCTGCTCTTGCTATTTCATAGAACAGGCTCATTTGGCATGCACACTTGCAGGACGCTAGTAACAAGCCTTTTCTACCCAGAATCTGACTCCTACAACCTAGATTACTGCTAACAATTCCCTGGAATGCTATATTGTTGGCTTCATGTTTTGCTCAGTCCAGTTACAGATTGTAGCTGCTAATATTATGGTTGGATAGGCTTTCTAACTATAATTGGATTATCCGTCCGGTTCCTACCTGGCTGATTGTTTTCCTTAGGCTAAGCTGACTGCCTCGTGGTTTCAAAGTGCTGAGAGCCCTCCCCTTAGAATACGTCACAATCTGAGGTTACATAGGATCCGAAATGTTAAGGTGCCATTTTTAAATGCTAGCATCCTAGTAGTTGGGTCTCCTAGTATTCTGGTGTAGTGTGCATACCATGAAAGTGTTGCATTAAATAACTGCTGGTAAAAAGAAGTTATGTACTCACCATAACGTTCCATCTGAGTAGGTAACTTCATTTGTCTGCAACCTGTGGGTATCGGATCCATCCTCGGATCCGAGCCGGCAGCTTTACCTAGCTAAAAGATCCGAGCTCCCAGCTCCTCCCCTACCCATAATCCCCTGCTACACATCCCCCATCCTTAGATCGAGTTTGCCTATAAAGACTCCACAAGACCCTCGAAAGAGGCCAGTAACCTACTGCCTAACAGAATGAGCAATCCTATCCCATGGTTAAGAAGCACGAAACTGGTTAGGGGGAATGGATGTGGGGGTTGGTTGCAGACAAATGAAGTTACCTACTCAGATGGAACGTTATGGTGAGTACATAACTTCTTTATCTGAAGTAGTTAACTTCATTTGGTCTGCAACCTGTGGGACAGAGTCCCCAGCTACCTAGAAACCTTGGGCGGCCCTCAAGGAAGAATATTCCGGAGCACCGTGGAGCCAAAGGAAGCCCTACTCCTGGATATCATATCCAATTTATAATGGGAAATGAATGTATGAGAGGAGGACCAAGTAGCTGCTGAACATATGTTGTCTATAGGGACTCTAGACCAGAACGCTGCAGAGGTAGCTATGGATCTGGTTGAATGAATATGGATTCCCAAAGGTACTGGTTTGTTTGAAGCTAAATAGGTCTGAATGATGCATTGTGAAATCCAGTTGGCTAAAGTAACTTTGGTAATAGTTTTACCTAAAGAAGACTTGGCAAAGGACACAAACAATTGATCAGATTTGCAGTTGGTTGCTGTCCTGTGCAAATAAAAACGCAGTTGTCTATGTACATCCAATTTGTGTAATGTGTATTCCCCTTTGTTCTGGAAATTGGGGAAAAACACTGTCAGATTAATAGACTGATTAATATTCGACTTAGAGGCTACTTTAGGGAGGAAGGAAGGATTAGTCCTGAGAGAAACTCTGTCCTTATGAAATATTAGGTAAGGGGGTTTCATACAGAGGGCTTGAAGCTCAGACACTCTCCTGGCTGAAGCTATTGCAATCAGGAAGGCTGTTTTCCAAGATAAAAATTTCAACTGAGCAGAAGCATCCGGTTCGAAAGGAGGGCCCGTCAAACCCTGTAGGACCAATGTTAAGTCCCATGGTGGGACCGCAGACCTAACTGTCAGTTTTAACAGAAAGGCGCCTTTTAAAAAAGTTTTACAAATCCTGGTGGAAGCCAGCGATCCTACATCATCCCCAACGTGAAAATGAGAGATAGCTGCCAACTGTACTTTAACCGTAGATGCACTGGCTCCCTGATGAAAGATATGGGACAGAAAATCAAGAATCGTCGGAATAGGAAAAGTAAAGGGGTCTAAGCCCATTGTCTTTGGCCCAGATGGAAAAACGTTTCCATTTACTACTGTAGATTTTTCTGGCAGAATGTTTGTGTGCTGCTACCAGAATAGCTTTCACTGGTGATGAGATACCTGGAGTCCTTGCTATCAGCGGAACTGGATCAACCAAGCCGTGAGCTTGAGATCGCCCAGGTTTGGGGGTTGTAATCCCGCAGGATGAGAAATTAGATCCGGAATGGGATCTAAGATCCAAGCAGGAACTACACTGTGAGACCACAGGTAAGGGAATTAGATGTGGCGAGGCCAGAATGGGGCTATGAGGATTATCTTGCTCCCCAACTGATGGGCTTTCTGCAGGAACTTCATCATGAGTGGAAGTGGGGGATAAGCATAAAGGAGACCAGGGGGCCAAGCATGAACCAGAGCATCTCTGGGGCTCTCCCCTATTGGGGGAATTAGAGCAAAAAATTCGCTGCACTTTGTGTTTGATGGAGAAGCAAAAAGATCGCAGCAAGGTAGACCCCATTTGAGGAAGATTTGTTTCGCTACTAACGGGTTTAGAGACCACTCGTACGGTGTGAGTATCAAGCGACTTACCTTGTCCGCTAGGATGTTGGTCCGGCCCGGAATGTGCGTTGCTACCAGAAAGCGGTTGGTGGAGATCGCCCATTCCCAAACTCTCATAGCCTCTTAGCAAAGGGGATAAGATCTGGTTCCTCCCTGTTTGTTGATGTACCAGACTACAGCCATGTTGTCTGTCTGAATTGCAATAGTTCCCGGAGGAAGAAGGTCTTGTAGGGCTTGCAACGCCAGAAGTGCCACCCTCATCTCCAGAACATTGATATGCAGAATGGTCTCTGAGGGAGTCCACGTGCCTTGGACGGTTCTGCCCATAGCATGCCCCCCACCCGAGGCGAGAAGCGTCCGTGGTCAACGTGGCTTGGGTCTGAGGCATGACAAATGGTCTCCCCTCTTGCAGCTCCTGAGAGGAAGGGAGTCCTTGCAAACCCTGCTCAAGGGAATCGGGGTGTTCAAGGGGTGCAGTAAAAGTGACCATTGGACCTGAAGAGTCCACTGAAGAATTCTCATGCGCAGTCGCGCAAAGGGCGACAGACCTATGGCTGCCACCATGGAGCACAAAGCTCTCAGGACTAATTCCGCAGGTGGGGCTGGGGACTGGAGAATTGCCAAAACATGAAGAGACAAACTGCACAACCTGTCTGTTGTTAGAAAGGCCTTGGAGTGGCGTGTATCTGTCTTGGCCCCTATAAATTCTAGAACCTTCACAGGATGAAGGAACGATTTTTGAAGGTTTAGAGTAATACCCAGATGCTGATTAAGAGCCAGGGTATAATCGCTGGCAGAGCAGAGCTGATGCCTTGTGGAGGCGGTGAGGAGCCAGTCGTCCAGGTACGGAAAGACCCGAATGCCCTGAAGTCTCAGGTGGACTGCAACCACTGCCATGACCTTGGTGAACACCCTGGGGGCTGAGGTGAGGCCGAACGGAAGAGCCCTGAACTGATAGTGACTAGCTCCCAGCCGAAAGCGGAGGAACCTCCTGGATCATCTGTCCATCAGAATGTGGTAGTACGCATCCTTGAGGTCTATGGAGCACATCCAGTCGTTCTCCCGTAGGAAGGGGAGAATAGATTGCAGAGTGACCATCCGGAATTTTTTTTGGGAATGAACAGGTTTAGAGAAGAGAGGTCTAGGATAGGCCTCAGGCCCCCTGTCTTTTTTGGCATTAAAAAGAACCTGTAGTAATTTCCCAATCCGGACTGGCCTGGGGGGACGTGCTGGATGGCTCTTTTTTCTAATAGCTTCGAAATTTCTGAAGCTGCCGCCTCCCTTTGATCGGGTGGGACATTGGGGAGGCGTTTCAAAGGAGAGGGAAGACTCAGAAAGGGAATGGAATAACCTCTGGATATAATTTGGAGCACCCACCAATCCGTAGTAATGGACTCCCAAGTTTGGTGATGCTCCGACAGACGCCCCCCCCAACTGCCTCCAGAGAGGGACAGTCGGGTAAGCCCTCAGGGCTGTTGCGCAGGCCTCTCTGAGAAAGGTTCTCGGGACCAGAGATTCCTTGGCCCCCCTCTGCCTCTGGGCCGGCGTCCACCTTGTCCTCCTCTGCCTCTGAAGGACGAGGGGTCCGAAGCGGGACGGGGCTGCTGTGATTTCCGGAACCACATCTTCTTTTGTCCCCTCTGGTTCCTCGAGAAGGACCGTTGGGGATTAGAGAAGTGGATCCTGACGGCAGACAGCGTCTTCCCGTCTTTCTCGCTTTGGACCAGCATGTCGCGGACAGTCTTGCCAAAGAGCGTAGAACTGTCAAAGGGCGCGTTCGCGAAGGACGCCTTGAAGGGTTCCGCAAAATCGCAAAGGCGGAGCCAGGCATGGCACCACAGAGCGATGACTGCTCCGCTGGCTCTAGCCGCTCCCTCTGTGGCATGGGAGAGTAGCCGCATAGATGTGTTAGTAATAGATTTCAGAGTGGCCATGCGATCAGAGAAGGTGCGTTTGTCCTCGGCCGCCATGGACTCCGGGGGGGCTCCAGCGTATTCCTTAATCAAGTCTTGTTGGAGTCTGATGATGTGTGCCATATAGTTCAGTGCCCTTACAGAGAAGGTAGCTGAGGCAAATATCCGCTTTCCAATGCGGTCCAACGTCAGAGATTCCTTATCTGGAGGGTGGACCAAGGAACTCTCCTGCACCATGGCATCCACCAGAGAACCTTTAGACCATGCCAGCCTATCAGAAGGGGGACTAAGTATCTTGTCTGGCCTTCTGGGAATATAATCTTAAAGGTATAAAACAAACAATATACAACATATATAATATATATATATATATATATATATATATATATATATATATATATATATATATATACAGTATATAACAACCTTTTCTGTTGGATAGACCACTGAAACATTGATATGTTTTATGAGCACATTAGTTACACTTTATCAGGTTTTACTATGGTGCATTTTTCATCTGCTTTTATAAGTTCACCGACTTTTGTGTTGTTTTTTTTAATGTATATTGTTTATTTTATACCTTTAAGATTATATTTTAGATGATGATTTTATAGTTGCTAGGTCACAGAAACAATTATTTATTCATAGTTATTATAAATGGTTTTTAATGAGTTAATTGGTGTAGAAGTACCATTGGTTACACATATATATTTAAACAAGGGAACTGTTTTTTGTTAATATGTCTGAAGAAGCGTTCATTGATAGAACGCAAAAGCGCTCATATTTGTCATTATGTTCATTAAAGTATTCATGTTCCAGTCTGTGGTGTCACCTCTGGAGTTTACCTTTTAGCTACTACTCCAGAAATATCCTTGCTATGGTGTATGTTGTCTTTACCTAATAAAGCTGCTCTTGCTATTTCATAAAATAGGCTCATTTGGCATGCACACTTGCCGGACTCTAGTAACAAGCCTTTTCTATCCAGAATCTGACTCCTACAACCTAGATTACTGCTAACAACTCCCTGGAATTCTATATTGTTGGCTTTATATTTTGCTCAGTCCAGTTACAGATTGTAGCTGCTAATAGCATGGTTGGATAGGTTTTCTAACTATAATTGGATTATCTGTCCCGTTCCTACCTGGCTGATTGTTTTCCTCAGGCTAAGCCAACTGCCTCGTGGTTTCAACCTGCTCCATTCACCCTTCGCTTCCCTTGGGCTTTCCCTGCTCCATTACCCTGTCCCCATTTTCCACCCACCCCCATACCTAGACTTATACTTACCTGTAACCACAATCCCAACACAACCAACCATACTTCCTAATTACATCAGCCAACCTCCGTCTTCTTAAAGTACCACTTGCACTTATACCACTATCCCGAACATTATCCCTATAGACCCTTTTTACCATGTTAAGTTTAAGACTTACTCTACTCCTTCTTACCTCTAGCTCCTTGTTTCTTCTGTTATATACTCTATCCTCTTATGACACTCCCCTGTATCTAACCAATTCTCTACCCTGGCATATCTCCACATATCAAATGCAACAAAAATCTCAACAGTACCTTATAACTCATACCCTCTTCGACACCACTATCAAAGAGTACCACACCCTCAAATACATCCCTGAACTAACTAAATCCTCAACTATGCTAAGATTTACTAGACTCTTAAACAAACTCACCAAGCTTTACCATCTCATTACCAAACAACTAAGCCTTGCAGGTGATATTCATCCCAATCCTGGTCCCACCTCTACCCAGTTTACTCCACCAAACCCATCACAACCCAACCTTGCCCAAATCCACCAAAGAACCAAATCATCCCTCCTCTTCCTCAATTTAAATGTAAGAAGCATAGCCAAACAAAAACTCATAATCTACATGCACTATTATCCCACTATTCCCCTGATGTAGTCACAATAACAGAAACCTGGCTAAAACAAACTATTGACAGTAATGAAGTCACACACCCCCAGGCTACAATATCCTAAATAAAGACAGAATAAACAAAAAAGGGGAGGTGTAGCTATCTTATACAAAGACCACCTCTCTCTGCACCACCTTAACCCCGCTATCCCTGACATGGCAAATGCTGAATTACTTCTAGCTAAGTTAACTATAAACTCCAACAAGCACCTTAACATTGTAGGGGAATATATACCACCAGGCAACAACATTGCCAGACTTGAAAACCTACTGCAATGGTGTTCCTCATCCCTCCCCCAAGAGACCATCACCATAGGGGACTTTAACACTGATTGGCTACTGTGCTTTTCCACAACTGCAACAATCCACATTAATTTGTATGGATTTACCCAAACAATAACAACTCCCACCCGGACCAACAAAACCACTAAACGCAACTCCATACTAGACTGATTTCTTGTTAACTCGCCCCACCTATCATCCCACTCAGGTTGTCTACCTGAGAACTTGAGCGACTAGTCCCCGACCTTTCTCCTTAGAGTACGCAATCATCCAACACAAGAAACCACCTTACGTACTATCAGGAACAAAAAGAATTTTAATCCTAACAACTTTATCTCAGCCCTACAAAATTGCTATTGGATCATCTTAAACAAATGCCCCTAGATGAAGCAATACTCTCTTAACAACACCTTTCTTGATATCCTTAACATTCATGCTTCATCTAGAAATATTAGAGTCAAAGCCAACTATGCACCCTGGTTAACCAAAGAAACCAGATCCCTACTCAAAGCCAGGGACAAAGCCTGGTCAGACTTCCATAAGAACAATACCAGTATTACTAGACAACATTTCCTTGAACTCTGAAATAAAACCAAAAAGCTAATTAAAACAGACAAATCCAGCAACTACCAAAATATCCAAACTAAGTATCTTAATAACCCTCAAAAGTTCTAGGCTGCAGTAAATAGCTTATTACAACCAGGGAATATTACTACTCTCACGCCAAAAACAACTAATAACCAGGAAAATGTAGCTAGCCAATTCAACATGTTCTTTACAGAGTCCATCCAAACTCTAGCCAATAACCACACTGAATCCAATCCCTCCTCCCCTGAACATGATTAGAACTTACCCCCACAAAACCCCACCAATCAATTTAAACTATACCCAGTCTCTACCGTTACATCAAAAAACTACTGAAAATACTAAAATCCACCACTCTAGCAGCTGATAACCTCCCCCCAGAATTTCTGCAAATAACAGCAGAAGCTATCTTCTGTCCAGTTGCCATACTCATAAATAGATCAATAACTGAAGCATACGTTCCCACAATCGGAAAATCTCTCACATTCTACCCCTTCAAAAAGGAGGAACCTCTTGTGAACAAACTACCGCCCCATTGCCATTCCATCACCCCTGTCCAAAGTCCTTGAAAAAGTAGCACACACTCAACTCATGGACTACCTCCTCTCACATAATCTTCTATCCCACACCCAGCATGGTTTCCATCCTGCTCATAGTACGACAACAGCCCTCTTTACTAACATACTTAACCAACACAGAAATAATGCCCAATTCGTATCAGCCTTATTGCTTGGTCTGTCAAAGGCCTTTGACATGGTCAACCACAAAAAGCTCATTAGCATCCTTTCCTCCCTTAATATCAGCCATACCGCTATTACATGGTTCCAAAGCTACTGATCCGACTGGCAACAAGCAGTCCAATGGCAACAATCCCTCTCCCAACTACTCCCAGTCACCTTAGGAGTTCCCCAAGGCTCCAACCTTGGACCCTCCTATTTTCCCTCTTTACCAACCAACTTCATTCTCCCACCTCACATGCCACTGTAATTCAATATGCAGATGACTCAGCCCTGATCTGCACTGCCTTCTCGCTCAACGTCCTTCAAATCATAACCCAAGACTCCTTCCTGTCTGTAGAAACCTGGTTAACCAACTCCCAACTTATACTAAATCCCAAAAAACAAACTCCTCCTCTTCTGCCCCACTAGGACTATCCCCCTCCCCAACCTTCCACTTTTACTCCAAAAACAAAACCTTGATCACCCCTACTGACCATACCAAACTCTTAGGGGTCATAATCGACAACAACCTAAAATGTGATCTCCATATAGATCAAACCATCAAAAAAGTACATAAAAACTTGGTCTCCTATATAGGAACAAGCAGTTTCTAACTAACACCACAAAAATAACTATTGCCAGAACCCACCTGCTATCTAAACTCCTCTATGCATCCCCAGTCCTATCCAACCACAGTAAAACTGACCTTGCTAAACTGGAAGTCTGTTACAATGTATGCGTCTTTCGGCTTTTCCCAGTTAGGGGACGCCACAGCGGAACTCCGGTCCGCTAATGATTGGCAGTTGATTTTTACATGCCGAGTTGCCAGTCCTGATGCACAACCTTCAACGAAGGTACGCCCATTCATGCATGTCTCCACACAGAAGACGCTCTAGCTGAGAATCGAACCGGACAGCATCTTACTGTAAGGCGACAACGCTACAGCAGCACCACCACAATCTCTAAATTTGCCACCAACACATCTTACAAGTCACATCACTGCTTATCTCTTAAACAGCTCAATTGGCTCGAACTCCCTCAACTCCTACATTTCAATCATCTAACCATAGTCCTTAAAATTCTTCACCACCCAAATAACATACCAGCCCTCAAAGACCTCATTCAGTCTTACTTAGCTTCAAGATCCCTCTGCTCCAACAATAAACTTCTACTACAAGTTACTAAAGTAAAGAACTCAGCAGGAAAATCCCTTTTCTCCAACTACACATTAAAGTTCTGGAATGCCCTACCAAATGCAGTAGTGACCATTTCCTCATCTAAACAATTCAAAATACACCTATAAACACACCTTGCAATCTCCTGGCTCTGTCCCTGCTGTCCCCCAGGATAGCCCACTTCCGCATTCCAATCTTATCTACTAACACATCTTCTAATCCTTGCTTAAGGGACTTATAACCAATTCTTGAAGCTAAAAGATGAATGCTCTTTGTACCTCACTGACAATTATGTGTATATATCAACTATAATTTAAATATCTCTGCATATTGATAATAGTTTTGTACATATTTTAGCCAGTCCAATGGTGTTCCCTGCAAGTACGGGGTCTGCAAGGTCTCAAAATTCCTAAGCACAGCAAAAATATGACCAGCAGACTGTGGCAGCAGTTTTCTTTTATAATTAAATAACAATCATAATATCAGTATACAAAAGACAGACAAACTGGTTTCGGCTAGTTCCTTACTAAGCCTTCATCAGTGATGCCTATTATGATTGTTATTTAATTAAAAAAGAAAACTGCTGCCACAGTCTGCTGGTCATATTTTTGCTGTACATAACTTTTAGCCCTACTAGGCATTGTAACTATAGTTGTAATGTCTAACACTTTTAAAGTCTTTATTATTATTATGGTTATAAGTTCTACTTGATGTTATATCTATGGTAACTATGTCTAACACCGTTTTATTACCTTTGTTATTTTTAACGTGATACTGTTACTGTTACTATTACTTTATGGTTTGGAGCTTATCTCCCCGGGCCTCCACTGAAAATGGACACATGTCCAGTTGGACTATACCAGTAAACAAATGCAAAATAAATGAATAGATAAATTTACTGTTTTCTTCACTGTTGTGCAATCTCAAACAAACTTTAAAAAATGTTTTTGTTTGTTTTTATTTTCTTTTTATTTGGTTTTCAATGTTTCAAAACTTCAATCTTATGGAATCGACCATTTGAAGTTCAAAGTTTTGAAACTTCAGGTTTCTGAAGTAGATCCATTCCTAAGACATGCAGTAGGTGGAATGGATACTCTAAATTGGCCATTGTTGCGAGTAGACGTGAGTGACTGGTATGAAAAAATAACTACAGCAGGGCTAACCATCCAGTGGTGTGATGATTATCACTGTTGAAGTGGCACCCCCAACTCTATGTGCAAAAATGGTACAATGGGTTGTGGCTGGATGGATAGAATGGAAGGAAAATATGTTGGTGGCTAAATAGGATCTTTTCTTAAGAAGGGCTTTTGTAGGACAGCTCATGACAATAGAATTTCTACTGTTAGATATCAGTTGTTTGTCCATTTTATCAAGCAGTTGAATGTACCTCTGTATAGTGTTTAGATTGCCTCATGGTGTAACTTTTCTAAAGACAACAGATGCCCTATATAAATGCAGTGTTGCAGGGCTCTATATTCATTTATTTTCTTTACTTTCAACATTTCAACATGATAAACTTTTTAAAAGGTTGCTATTTTTTCTTACTGTGGGAAAATAGTTTGTTGTGTGATGACTCCCAAGTTGAAATCAGTTAATAAGCATGCTTGTGGTAGACACAGTGGTCCTCATGATTTTCACTTCTTTTGTAAATGTTTTGTTGTGTCTCAGAAGATGGAGTGTCTTGTTATTACCAAAGCATTTTCGTCAATGAAAACAATGTTCAAATGGCCAAGAACACTTTCTCTTGTCCAAATGAAGTTTTGGATGTATTCATCTTTCATTTTCTTGCTTGATCGGGTGGTCCATTGGACTTGCTAGAAAGAGTTTTATTTAATTTGCAATTTCAATGTTTGATGGATGTATTGTGCCACCTAAATTATTTCATTTGCCTTTATACTTGTATGAACAGTCACTCCTTTGATTTGGAGCAATTTACATTATTTATTGTCAGTTTATTTCTACTGCCCATCCTCTCACCTAGCAGTTTAAGTTTAAAGCACATATTTTTTCTGTATTTATTGAATTTGCTTGCATTGGTTTGATTTGCATTGTCAAGTGTTTAAGATTAAGACCCCAGACTTGAAACTGAACTTGAACTTGTGTTGATTGTTTTGTAAGGACTTCACATTTTTCTAAAATTTGTGAAAAATGTTAACAGCTTTTATAGGGATATTAAAATAAACAGATTTAAAATATTAATAATATTTTATATAAGAAAAAAAGATCCGTAAAAATGACATTAGCTATAGTTAGGGAAGTATGGGTGTAAAGCTTCCAGCAAGGAGCCTAGAATTCCCATACTGCATAGCAGTGAGATGGTGAGAAGGTTGCACATGTGCTGTAGTATGTATGCATATCCTGACAGCATAAATTCTGGAGCAAACAAGTGCCAGTGAGGTGGGATTAGGACAGTTTGTATGATCAGTAGACTAGTCCATTCTGTAACACCCATCTCTTGCCTCCATCAGGGAAGAAATGAGTCAGAAGGATTTTAACTCTTTCTAGGTACAAATCAACATGTTCCTGTCTCTGCGCAGTCAGGAGATTTGATGTTCAACATTGGTCATGCTTGTGGGCATCGGCATTTTCACCTTGCAAGCTTCTGGTCAAGTTATTTTGTGATTCAAGATTGTACTGATCGATGAAATGATAATAAACATATATATAGTTATTATGTTGTTTATTTTTTGGGGAAGGTTTGCTTTAAAAAGAGATCAGGTTCATCTGAAAGAATACTACAGAAAACATATATAAAGAGGCACAGAAAGTAATAAAAGCAAGCATTGAATGACCAGTTTGTTATGACAAACAAATTAAGTTAACTAAAATAAAATATAATCTTTATTATGGTATAATTTGATGTACTGGTTTGGAATATAAATTAGCTTGTTGATTCAAACAAATAGAACAGATTCAGATTTATATTTGCTATAGTAAAGCACAAGTAGTAATGTCAGAGGAAACTTTGCAAAGTAAAGTGGTAAGGAGTGTTTCTTTGCTAGAAAAGAAAGTGAAAGAAAGGGGTTTTAATATTAATTAAAAAGGGTATAAGAATAGACATAGAGAAACAGATGGACAGACAAGAAGGATTCATAGTGGTGAGAGGTTGATGTCAGAGGACAAGAATTCTACAGGTTGCACTATAGGAGTGAGGAAGGATATTAAGAATATTACAAGAGGGGTTATATCCTTTCATTGAGGATGTATAATAGTAACAAGAAACTGTAACACTGTAGGAAATAAGAACACTGTCTTGAGCGTGCCAAGATACTACAGAATACCAACTGAGGTAAAATAATTAGAAAAAGATACCTATGTATTTGGGCTTATTGATGTAATGAAAATAATGCTGAAATAAATGCAATATATACATTATGCAGATAAATATTGCTCCTATCTAGATTTGCGCAATGTTATATATTAAAATAATATTTTAACATGGTCATACCAGTTGTGGTGTCCCCACCCTGGGCCAGTAATCAAAAAGCCTGAATCCTCACCACTGACACTGGAAAGGGACATGCACTTAGAATACAAATGGATACACTCAGTATTTGCAGAGGCCAACTTGTGTGCATCAAGCACAATTTCCCTTAACAGCACACAGGGAACACACTCAGTCCAGGGTCTGGATTCCTCTATATCTGTCTCCCTCCAGGTCCCCAATAAGACTCCCTACTGGTACAGCTGTAGGGTTAGACCCTTGGCTGGAGTGTCCAAGCCAGGGCCTCCAGCACTGTCTCTGAAAAACCAGTGCTTGGTGTCCCTGCTCTAAGTAGCTGACACACACACAAACACACCCACACACACCTGGGAAAGGCTGGCACAGATTACCCACTCTACCAACTTTGCCCAGACTATAAGGTAGTTACCACTGCCACCAGACACTCCACAATCAGCTACTCTAAGGCTTTTAACAAGGGGCATCCAATTATACTGTGTAATATTAATACTAATACAAATGGTAGTAGTTGACCAAGATGGCTGGGCCTTCTGGAATGACCCACACAGTGTTACCAAGTAAATATAAGCACTCTCAAAGGTTAAATACTTTCTACAAGGACCATCCACAATAAAGGTTTAAATATATTTAATAATAAATAAAAGAGCAAGAAAATGCTAAATATATATATTCGCAGTAAACCACAGAGTTTAAATCACAAGAAATAAAAATAACTTTGATAGACAGGCTCATACAAATGAAGAAGAACAATCTCTAAACTAAGCGTCACTATATTACTGACTGAATTTAGGAGAATTACTATTCCCTAATAACTTACTTGACAAAGCAAGGCACAATGAAATACGTGAGCAGTCTTTCTAGTTAGGTTCCCCAAAACAGAATACTCCCCACTCAGAGATTACTCCCTGTAAATTATAATATCCAAGACGGCTTGCATTATGACCTCATCTGGTCACCTCACCCTAGGTTCTCACAGTAACCCCCTTTGAAGCTGAGACAGGAATTTAGCATAGACTGCTACAGTACATATCTTAAATGTTTATGGCAGTGCCTGGGACTTCCCTTCTTTTTACTGAGCTAATGAACAAAGGCTTCATCCAGACCTATCGTCCTGTTCACCACTGTGGGGTGACATTTTAATGGTTTAACAGCTCTTTTACATTTCCCTTATTTTTCATAAAGAAAGCTAGCTGGTTGACCTTTGCTGTCCTAGTGTCCTCTATTAAAACATATACATTTAATTCAGTTATAATAATACATGTACATTTCTTTTTATTCCAGCAGGGTGCACTTTTGATACATTTTAACACAAGCAAGCCTTACAAATACATTTCAGCACAAGCATCTGTATAAATCAGTTTGATATACAAATGACATAATTATTTACAAAATTCCAGCTAGCTGTGCTGGCACAAGTCATAAATTTACTGCCCTACTTCTCCTGGCATGCCTGACAGTACTTCCTATCATCACACCACTCACCTATATAACTTAAGTTTTGTTAGCAAGTAAATGTATATTGTGATAAAGTGGCATTTTATTTATGTATTTGTTTATTTTCATTTGATAACTAGGTAAGTTGGTCCTAAGACCCTTTTCAGCAAAGACCCAGGCCAATAAATATTGATCAAACATATAACAGGGTACATATAATCATATAATGAATTTTTAGCAACATAATATTTGCAAGATGTCCTAACTTAAAATGAATATTGTACAAATGTATAATAACACAATATATACAAGCAAAATGGCATCTGCAGTTTGTCCTATCTCAAAATAAATAAAATGTTCCACTATTACTTCTGAAAGGTGAGCCATTTAATGATTGGCTATATCAAAGTGTAACTGAAATGTAGTGCTCTATAACCAATGTACAGGAAAGTCCCCAGGAATAGATGGTATTCTTGTGGAAGTTTGGAAGCTAGGAGGGAAAAATGGATAAAGATCTGGAAGGTTTTGTTTAACAGTCCCCAGGATTCAGCAAGTAGCCATGCAGGAACAAGTTATTCCTGCACGGCAGGGACCATTCCCATACAGCACGGCAGTGCACCTTGCATATTCATAAAGGCACTGCCTTTGCTGTTAAACAGACACTGAGCTGTATACGAGTGGAGGGAGTGTGTCTGAGAGTAGAGCTCTCACAATGCACACACCCCTGCACTCCAGAATTGCCTTTTGGCAATTAAAAATGAGTGAGAATGCTCATAGCACACCCAACCTGCCAGGAAAACAAAAAGCAGTGGTCAAAGGCATAAGGGACAATCGTCCCTAGCAAGCATACCTCTCTCTCAACCTTCCCACCAAAAGGGCAAATATCTATCCCAGCAGAGTGCTGCCCCCCTGACATCTCAGATGCTCAGGTAAGAGCCGCGCTCTCCAAAGCAAAAAACACAGCATCAATGGGACCAGACGGTGTCCCGGGATGCGTCCTACATGAACTCCAAGAAGAGCTAAACCCAAACATAAAACTACTGTTCAATCTCAGCCTTACTACAGGATATGTGCCCAAAGAGTGGCGTACAGCAACAGTGGTCCCTCTCCATAAAGGTGGTGCCTCAACGGATCCTGGAAACTATCGCCCGTAAGCCTGACTAGCTTGGTCTGCAAAGCTATGGAAAGGATCATCATGGACCTCATAAATAAAGATATTGGGGACCTACAGACACTGGATCCTACCCAGTTCGGATTTGTTAAGGGCAGATCCTGCCTCTTAAACCTGGTTGATTTCTTTGAAACAGTCACCAAGGCCATTGACGAGGGGAAGGTGGTCCACACAGCCTACCTGGACCTCGCAAAAGCCTTCAATACAATACCCCACTCGGGCATTATAGATAAGCTCACCAGCTTAAATATAAATCCCTATGTCACTAGATGGATTGCAAACTGGCTCAAGGACAGAACCCACATGGTTAGAATTGCTGGAGCCATGTCAGACTCCAAACCAGTTACAAGTGGTGTCCCACAAGGCTCAGTCCTGGGACCTCTCTTGTTCGGTATATATTTCGGAGGTACAGGCCAACATGGAAGGACTGTGGCTGACCAAGTTCGCAGATGACTGCAAACTGGGCACCATAATCGACTCTCCAGCCGACACAAGCATCCTCCAAAAGGGCCTCATAGAAACAGACAACTGGTGCCAGAGCCATGGCCTCAAGCTAAATGCCAAAAAGTGTATAGTCATCCCTTTGGCAAAAACAAAGTGCCACAAATTACCACATAGGTGGTAATCCATTAAGTACAGAAGAAGTAATTAGGGACCTGGGGACCCAAGTTGATAGCAATCTCTCATTTGACAACCACATGGCCAAAGTGGTTAGAAAAACATTTTATATAGCCCACCTAATCATGAAGGGATTCACATCTAGATCAGGGAGGTCATCGTGCCTCTTTACTCATCCCTCATCAGGCCCATAATTGAGTACAATGCCCCTTTGGGATGTACCTTACCAGACACCTGCAGCAACTGGAAAGACCCCAAAGTACCTCACCAAGAGGATCAAAGGGCTCAAACAGATGCCATATGCTGCCCGGTTAAAGAAACTCCAGCTCTACTCAGTGGCATACCGCCTGTTCAGAGGCGATCTGTGCCTGACGTATAAAGCCATGTCCAACCCGGAATTAATGGACATGCTGCACCTCAGAAAATCCAAATCCCATCGAGCTATGCGCTCGAGAGACTTGAACCTCAGCTCTGAAATAAATAGGACATGCTGGAGGGACAAATTCATAACCCAGAGGCTCCCTTCACTCTGGAATAAAATCCCAGTCCAGGTTAGGCAGAGTCCCTCATTGACTCTCTTCAAGAGGAATCTTGATGAGTGGATGGGAGATCATAGGTTTACCCCGGGTATCACTTCTGTGTCACTGTTAGACAGAGGCACAGTATACTAACCTTGAAAAAGGGCATAGCAAAATAAATTTAAAATGGGTGGCGAAAGCCAAACACATTCTGGCTAGGCTTATAAATGCCCTAGGGCAGATAGCCAGTACGAACCTATGAACCTATGAACTGTACAGATTTTCACAGAATGCCCAGATGTTTGCTCATTTTTGGTCTGTTCCCCATAAAATATGTACCTGTCTGGCAAATAGCTAAGGATTGAAGTCATTAAATAATGACAAAACATTTCAGTTTATGACTCCACACATCCATCAGAAAATTCATGCTAATGTAAAACCTATTATTCTATCAACTTTTTAAGTTTGCAAGAGCAATATTTAAAATCCACCACTATTTATCCCCCCCATCATTGTAGGCTTTGTCCAGATATTTTGCTCTAAGAGGTTGAGAGGTATGCTAGCAAGCCAAAAGTTATTAGGATAACACAGGCTGCATAAGCACATAGCGCACACCTCCCAACCCGTCAGAGTAAGTAATGTGGACAAAGCCAAAAGGGACAATTGTCCCACAAAGCAGAAAGCTGATAAAATAACAGGTTTAGCATTAGCAGGGATATTCTGAAGGGTATAGATAAAATAACACAACAAAACTTTTTTTTATAAATGCGATAATGTTTAAGCGTAGCTGCGCAGGTGTGCCCATTGCTTAGCTAAGCTTAGTCCAGCTTAAACAACACAAGACGTTAAATACCAAGAGACATTCAACATAAGCAGTATTACAATAGTATAGTCGTTAGAGTGTACGCTTTGCGAGCAGCCATTCCAGGTTTGATCCCCACAGTAAACCAAGTCACATTTTACATGTGAAAGCAGTACATCAACATTTTTTTAGTATTACCTACTAAATAACATATTTGTTAACCAGATTACTGCATTAGGTCCAGATGTGAGGTGTTAGTTTAATAAAGTTGTGAAATCATCATATAAACACAAGTGCCCCATACAGTATAGTTATACATGAATAAATGTAATGAAAGCACATTGGGGGATATCAGGGACAGTAAACAAATTTATAATATACAATGAATGATGAATCAATGCCATACAGCAGATAGTCTATAAAATGAAAAATAAGCAATGCTAAGCATTGCACAGCTCTGCTTACCAACTGTACGCATTGTGTAAATATGACTGCTAAGCAATGAGTAGCCCAGCTAAGTGGATTTGCCCATTGGTAACCCATGCTGAACCTGTCCCTTTAAGCAATATCAACCTTAGCTAAGCAGTTTTTCCCATAGCTTAGCTTAGCTCAGCATATTCAAAACTGTCCAATCACGGTAAAGGGCGGGAAATCGTCCGTATTTAAACAGGCGGAATACAGCTCATAACTGGTTACAGCTTCCCACTGTAGGCAGGATTGCTGGAGTTGGAGAGGGATTGTGCTTCCAGGTGCAGCACTGGGGCATACAGGAGTCCAAGGTCATGGTAGGACTCCTGGTAAAAAACATGAAAAGAGACTGCTGCAGGGCCAGTACCAGGACTCCCCATATAAAGCGGAAGCCTGGGACTGTCTTGCCCATGATCTCACCAGTGCCACTGGTATCCCTCAGACTGTTGAGCAGGACAGGCGCCACTATGCTGACTTGAAGCAAAGAAAGAGGGAGGTCTTGGACAAGTGGGTCCAAGAAGCAAGGCAGAGGGGTGATGTCCCAGCAGTGTGTAAGTAGCCATACCATTACTGTTTACTAAAGTCCAGTGTGTGTATGTAATGGATAGACATGCCTAAATATGTCTCTATTTCCTTTACAACTGAAGCTGAGTGGGCTGTGAATCAGGAAGTCCATGCAAGTAGGCTGTAAAGGCTGTGTAGCGAGGCTGGTGAGTAACAATCCTGCTTATAGTAGTCATACCAAATAAATATAAAGTAGTAGAAAATCATCTGGCAGTATAAAAACTGTTGTATGGGTTGTACTGAATAAACCAGATAATATGACAGTAATATTGCCATATAGGTCATATTTAAATAAAACTGCAACTGCCTAGCAATAAAGCTCTAAATCCTGGATTGGTTGTGTTTACTCTGGTATTGTATGGCATTTATTGTTGCATTCTCTGAATAGTAATGTTGTATTAACCATTGTGCTACATAAACAAATGTCTAGGAATGTCTGTATAAGACTGTTGTAAGTACAAGATCAGATTGTACAACCAAGAGAGACTTAGACAGAAAACACTAAAGAGATTAACAGCCATATTCAAATGGCACACTCTACTGTGACTTAAATAGTTGTATTTTTAGCAGACACAGCCATGGTTCGAATCCTGGGAGGGGTAGTAAGCTGTATGTATAATCATACCTCTCAACTGTACAGATTTTTCAGAATGTCCAGATAATTGGCTCATATTTTCTGCCTGTTCCTCTGTCCCCCTGGCAAATCAGTGGGATAATTTTATTTTATTTATTTTATTTTACATTTGTTGACCGGGATAGTCCGACTGGATGCATGTCCATTTTCAGCGGAGGCCCGGGGAGAAAAGCTCCAAGGGTAAGCAGATACAGCATTACATAATACCAGCATTACATATTACAAACAGATTATTTACAGAGATTACATAAGTAAGCAAGTTAAACAAGTTCCACAGGTTACAAGTAGTCCTGAGCACAAGTCAGGATTAAATTAAATTACACAGTAAACTGGTTAACAGATTTTTACACATTCGAGTTAGCCAGGCTTGATACATTGACATAGCCAGTTAAGTGACAAATGTTGTTTGAGTCTAGTTTTAAATTGACCCAAGGTGGAAAGTAAGGTAATATCAGCTGGAAGTGAGTTCCAGGATCTACGTACAGAGTTTGCAAATAGAGAATCACTGGCTGTGTTATTAATTTTGCTAGTCTGAATTAGTAGTTTGTTAGAGGATCGAAGCGGTCTAGGATTGTTATAGGGGGTGATAATATTTTTAAGTGCAGAGTATTGTCCGGATTATAGAGGATTTTATAGGCCATAATCAGTTGGTTATACTGGATTAGGCTAGGTAGTTCAAGCCAACCAAGCTGATTTAGATTGATGCAATGATGTGTCCTAAAAGGCAGCCCAGTGGCAAACCTGGCAATGTGGTTGTAGCAAATTGAGAGTTTGTTAAGGACAGTCTTGTTCAAATTCGAGAGTAGAGGGGATGCATACAGAAGGGTTGAAAGAAGGTGAGAGCGAGCTATAGCAATTTTAGCTGGAGGGGTTAGGAAGGCTTTTATTCTGTAAAGTGACCCTAGTTTTTTATTGATGGTTTTGATAGTTTGGTTAACATGTAGGTCAAATTTGAGATTATTGTCTATGATGACACCTAATAGTTTTGTAGATGGGTCAGGGGAGATTATTGTGCCATCATTTGATTTTATGGTAAAGGTGAAAGCGGTAGACCTACGTGTTGGTGAAAATAACAGCATTTTAGTTTTTTGGGATTTAGGATCAGACGATGTTCAGAAAGCCAGTTTTCTATTGTATTAAAGGTGGTCTAGGTAGCTGACCATAACTCTACTGGAGATGTGGCTGAGCAAATCAGAGTAGAGTCATCAGCATATTGGATACAGCTGACTTTTGGGATGACAGTATAAAGGTCGTTAATGAAGATGGAGAACAGCAAGGGCCCTAGTATAGAGCCTTGTGGTACTCCGAGGGTGTTAGGTAGAAGGTTAGAGAGTTTGTTCTGCCAGAGGACAGCCTGCTGTCGACCATTCAGGTAGGATTGAAACCATTGGAGGGCTCCAGTATCTAGACAGAATGTTTGCAGGGTGTGGATTAAAAGTTGGTGATCAACCATATCGAATGCCATGGAAAGATCCAAAAAGAGGGCTGAGGATATATAATTATTGTTGCGATTATGGTTTATGGTGTTAGTAAAGGCTAGGAGGGCTGAAGTAGTGCTGTGATGAGGATGGAAGCCATGCTGAGTGTCTGCCATAAGGCGATTTTGGATTAGGTGGTGCATGAATTGTCTATGAATACATTTTTCCATAATCTTTGCAAGTGGAGAGAGTATAGCTATTGGCCTATAATTGGAGAATTCAGTAGAGCTGCCTCCTTTGTGAAGTGGGATTACATAGGATATTTTCCAGATGGTGGGAATTTTAGCTTCTACTATGGTTCGATTGATTAGTATTGAGACGGGTAAGCAATAGCATCAGCTGATTTTTGTAGGTACTCGGCAGGAGTTGATCAGCAGAAAGTGTAGTGGGTTTTAATTTTTGATCAAGGTGCGGATAAGTGAAGTGGCGACTGGTTGGAAGCTGAACGCAAGTAGGTTTCTAGGGGTGCTACTTTCAGGACCAGGGAGCTAGGAGGTAGTTGGCTAGCTAGGGCTTGAATTGTCTCAGTAAAGAATTGGTTAAAACTATCAGAAACATCTTCAGGGTTTTATCAATAGTAGCAGCAGGGATTGGGGTTGAAGTTTGTCCAGGATGTAGTAAATTATTTAAACCTGCCCAAAACTTGAGGGTTATTTTGATTTACTGTCTCTAAATTACAGTAGTATTGTTTTTGGTCTTGTAAAATTGATTCTTTGGTTTCGTTCCTGGATTGCCTGTATTTAATGTGATCTTGAGGGTCTTTAGAAGAACGCCATAAAGCCCATGCTTTGTTTCTAAGGGTAATTTTGAGTTTAGACTCTATAGAAAGCCATGGTGCAGTTTTGCCTTGGTTCTCTTTGAACGAACAGGTGCATGCAAATCAAGGATCTCAAGGAATTTGTTGTTAAAGTATGCTACTGCTTCCTCTAAGGGGAGGTATTTTAGAATAGACCAATTACATGAGTTTAGTTCTTGTTGGAATTTGGCAGGGTCAAAGTTTTTGTTTCTAACCTTTCTGAGTAAGGGTTGTTGGGAATTAATGGTTTTGTGCTTAATTACATATGTGAGAAGGTGATCGCTTAGGCCATTAAGGAGGGTACCAGAGGTGTACAGTTGGGGGTGACTGTTTACAAGTACCCAGTCAAGTATACTTTCTTTTTGGTTGGGTTTACCTATCCTGGTAGGGGTGGATATGATTTGTGTAAATGCATGCAGGTTAATATGGGTGGTTGGGGATTCTAAGGAACAGGTGCCCCAGTCTATGTTAAAGTCTCCAAGTAGTAGGGTTTCTTGGGGTAATGACATGATAACCAGTGCAGGATATCTTCAAATGTAGATATATTGTTACCTGGGGCAATGTACATACAGATGATATTAATGCATTTATTTTTATTAAGTTGCAATTTGGTGGCAAGAATCTCAGAGTTATTAATCTGAGGAGGATGTATTACATCTATGGTGACATTCAACTCAGATTTATAGAGTACAGCTACCCCACCCCCCTTCCTCGAAGCACGATCCAGCCTGTGTATGTTGTACCCAGGTGGTAACACTTCATTGTCTTTAGTGTTAGGTTTTAACCAGGTTTCAGATAAACAGAGAATCTCAGGAGTGGACATCCAGAAGTGCATGCAATTCATGTACCTTGTTATTAATGCTACTAATATTGAGATGACAGACTAGGAGAGAGTTAGTTGGCCTATAAATTGTAGGTTTGTAGCTTAGATTACAAGTAGAGGGGGTATGTGTATCTGAAGTGAGTGGGCCAGGGTTGAGGTGAATATCACCACCAAGTATTAGGTTGAGTCTATACTTGGTGATGAACTTCAGGAATTTGTTTATTAGTTTGTGGTAGTGTTTGGATCTAGAGCTAATGTGCCTGGGGTTGAGATGTTGATAGACTGAACAAGATTTTGGATAGGATCTGGTACTGTAAGTATGGTTGAAGGTGGAAGGATTTACAGCTGGGGTGATAGTATGGCCTTTTGGGACCTGAAATCCCATAAGAAACTGGTTTTCATACAAGGTAAGGAGGTATGGTGTGAACAAGGGTGTGAACAAGAGGGGTAGTAAAGAGGAGTATATCATTATATGTGATTCAGCTAGTGAGTGAAGGAGCTGTTTTACCTGGTGATGCAACACCAGAAGATAGAGTGGTGAGGTAAAGGTACTGGAAGGGGGGATGGGAGAATGTCAGATGAAAGCTAATAGGTGCTATTAAATGTAGGTAGTAGAATAGGGGTGGGTGGAATTATCCCAGATGAAAGCAGATAGGATCTAGAAAGTGGGGGAGTGGCTATTGTACTATAAATTTAGAGGTACTGGGGTGGGAGGGAATTGGGGCAGGAGGGAGTTAAGAGAGCCTGAGCGAGGGGCTATTACAGTTTACAAGGTTTCCTAAGGTGTCCTAAAGCTATAAGGTAAGTATTACAGCTCTAATGTAAGAGTCAATTTACTGCAGTTACAGGGGAAGGAGGCAACCCCTCAAGTAGAAACAAAGAGCCCTATGGCTGACCAATATGGTGACCTGCTTAATTACAAAGCACTGTAAGTGAAAGCTTAACAAATGCCTTTTGTGTAACCTACTCTGTTTAAATGTTGAAAACAACTGATTGCAGTCCTGTAGACACCGATTTGTAGGGAACTGTAGAGTTCAGTCTGTTTAAATGTTGAAAACAACTGATTGCAGTCCTGTAGACACCGATTTGTAGGGAACTGTAGAGTTCAGTCTGTTTAAATGTTGAAAACAACTGATTGCAGTCCTGTAGACACCGATTTGTATGAACTTTAGAGTTCAGTCTGTTTAAATGTTGAAAACAACTGATTGCAGTCCTGTAGACACCGATTTGTAGGGAACTGTAGAGTTCAGTCTGTTTAAATGTTGAAAACAACTGATTGCAGTCCTGTAGACACCGATTTGTAGGGAACTGTAGAGTTCAGACAAAGTCACACCAGGTCAGCCAAGGGGGGAAGAGAGAGGGAAATCCTAAGCACCTAGATTTGAAAAATAATCTCAGAATTGTAGCCATGAAATAATGACATACATTTGATTTTCAGACCTCAAAACCTTCAGAAAATGTATATGAAAACAGATCCTGTCCCTCATGCAACTCTCCAAGTTTATGATAGCAATATTCAAAACATGTCCCTGTTTGTACCCCCATGTTCTCAAGCTTTGTCCAGAGTGTGTGCATTAAGAGATTGAGAGGTAAGTGCATAATATTAACTTTGAATCTGGGAATAGGTATAGAAATAGTCAGGTAGTGTTAACAAACATTCCCTCCACAGGTCTACCAGGTAAGCGATGTAAGGATTTAGCTGTAAGACAGGTGAAGTTTACACTGTGTACAAACATACCACTGCCAAAACCAAGGCCATAGAGTATTGTAATAATACCTGTACCTTAATGATTAGAGCAATGATCACTAAAGTTGTGAGTACGGGTCTATATTAGAACATCTAAATTTCACAATTTCAAATGTTCTAACATCGACCCCTTTTCAGCGAACGCTGACAACATCGAACATACAGAAACACATACACACACATACACTAAACACATACACACAGCACAGGCACACCAAACAAACAGCAATCCACACACATACACCTAAAATCTTACAGCTAACCCTACACTAAACTGTACAAACACCACTAACTATCCACTTACCTTAACCCAAACCCTAACCCTAAGGACCGTCACTATCGCACACTCACCTCACCCGTGCCCTAACCCTAACTCACCTAACCCACCCTAACCCTCACGTCCACACAATCACACACATACCTAACCCACGCCCTAACCCTAACTCACCTAACCCGCCTTAACCCTCACGTCCACACAATCGCACACATACCTAACCTGTGCCCTAACCCTAACTCACCTAACCCATGCCCAATTGCACACTTGCCTGAACCCAACACATAACTTTCCATCACAGCACTGAAAATAGCGATATGACAGAAATGGACAACCAAATTCTTTCCCTAGGAAAAAATTGTTTTTCTGTCGTTTCGCTATTTTCAGCGTTCGCTATTTTCAGCATTCGCTGAATAGGGGTCGATATTAGAACATTCAAAATTGTAAAATTTCGATGTTCTAATATAGACCCATGAGTACTACAAGGTTATATAAGTTGTTAACTGACATCTCTCCCCACCATATCTGCAACAATAATCTAAATACACAAATCAGTGGGTATGTTTACACCAAACCTACTGTTGGGACATATGTCCTACTGTTCGATAAATATTGAAATGTGTTTCTAGTAATGTTCCATGTTGAAATACTGTCATTGGTGGCCTGTTGCTATCAATGTAACCTCCATGCCATTGTAATGGCCACTGTGGTTCGATATATGCATCTGTTCTGTTTGCTATGTAACTGTTCCAAATCTGGTGTTTTATGTTAATGGGAATATCTGTGCATGCTGTTATAACTAATCCTGGATTGTGTTGACTATTACTAACCCACATATGTTTTAAAACTGCAACACCATAGCACGTATGGGAAGGCCGGTCCCAGTGGATCCACCTTTCCCACCTCATCTGCCCATGGCATCGGGCCCCAGCATGCCTGGGACTCACCCCGGGACCTCTTTGTCAACTGGTCTTGCACCACCTTTGGGTGGAACCACCTCAGGGGATGGGGCCCATCACCCAGGAGCAGGCACAGACAGGATCCTGTCACCCGAAGTCAGGTCCAGGGATTGGTGCATAGTGAGCTCCAAAGGAAATGTGGAGATCTGCTACGCCAGCTTGAGGGCTGCGTGGCACATTTATAGGGTCAGCCTGCCCATCCTGCTCAGCCCCCAGCACAGCCACCTTTGGGGCCGTTAAGGTGCAGTGGTGCCTGCCCATGGGTGGGGACCTCAGTCCTACTATTTCCATTTGGGAGCTCATGGGCTTCCGATTTCCAAACACCCCTCCCCATCCAAGGTGTTTACCCCCACATGTGTTATATGCCACCCCTGTATGCTGTCTTGTCTGTCTTCCTACCCAACCTACTCCTCAAATATGCCTACTATCCTTCCCCAACATCCCACTCTCACCTAAAAAAAAAAGGGCCATCTGTTCCCCAAAAAAAATTTGCCCCATACATAGCTGTACATTTCACATATGTGTCCACTAGACACATGTAATCTGGTCTAATTGGCTTCACAACACATTATTGTTTTCCTCACCCCTCTCTCTGGGGTTTGAGTGTCCAAATCCATCTCCAAATTCAGTACATATGCACAGCTGTTGCTGTAGAAGAAATGGACATCTATGGACCTTCCCTACACCCATCCTGCACATCCCTAGCTACTTTCCCTATTGTTTTTCCCTCTGCGTGTCCCCTTTTTCACCACTTTCCTATCACCCTTTTTTCTTTTCTTTTAAAGGAATTAGCACGGGGTAAGTGGGAGTAAGTACTTTTAAGCAGTAGTAAGCGGGTTTAAGCCTGTTTGTGCAGTGGCAAGCAATGGCTACACAGATTAAGCACTGTTAGGCTAACTGTCTGTAAGCATATTTAACCAGAAGTTAGCATTGCTTACTGTCGCGCAAACCCACTTACAACCGCTTAAAAGTGCCTTAATCACTCTGTATCCAACAGCCCTTGTTCTGCCCAGCAACAAAATAATCAACCCTTGCAAGTTTCAAACCCAGGACCCTGCACACCATAGCCACAGTGATTTGCCACTAAGCCATTTGAGCTGTAAATAAATGTGATTTTTTTCTCAAACATATCATGCAGCACAGTCATTCAGCAAAATGTATTTATATATGTAGATGTGTGTATGTATATATCTATATCTATCTATATATATATATATATATATATATATATATATATATATATATATGTTAAGAGGAAAAAGTTTTAAAAACATACTGTTATTTGTCTTTTTCCTGTTCTTGCAAAGTGAACATGTTATTTGTTGGGATATGCCTATCAAAGATGGGCCTCATCTGTGAACAAATTGCAGCATTGCTTATGAACCTGAATGATATCTGTTTTCTGCATTTCAGAATAAAGAGATTTGGTTATAGCTCAGTGAAGCCTGGGATAAGGATGCACGGCCGAGTAAGAGTTAATTTACTGGGGCAGGCTGTGTGTCCTGGAAAATTTGAGCTACCGTTGTTGAACTGAACATTTTGTACTTCTTGAACATTCTGTACTAGCTGTGGGTTTGAGATAATTTCTGATAAACATGTTTTTCCCATATGTTTTTCATAGCCAACTGTCAACGGTCAGAAATGTAACAAAAAGTTGTTTTGCTTGCAGTATAACAGTTGATGTCAGTAAACAAGTTGATCAGATCAGAGGAGATCAGATCAGTTCAGACCAGACATCTTGGCCAACATGCTGTGTAGTCTGGTTAGCTGCTAATAAAGGAAAATTCATCACCTGAGGCAGATGCGACTCATTTGAATTTTTTCTTCTGACATTTTGGTCCTTCAGACCGGAAACCTCTACGAAGATACGGATCAGACTGACAGAGAGACCGAAAAACCTGTGCAGGTGAGGGTTTCTCATCTTAAGATTCCCTCGACTGAAAGCCCTCCGACTGATTTGTCATTGAAAAGAGGCCGGCCGCTCTCTGATCCCTATCTGAGGGACGGTTTCTGAATGAAAAGGGGAAACGGAGTCTCATCTGGTTCAGGTAGGATGAAAAATTTATTTCTTTTAATTTAATTTAATCTTGTCGACAAGGTTTTATTTTTAGTTAAGGATGGGTAGGATTACTTGTTAAGATTATTTTGTTAGGGTCACCCATTAAGATAGTCCCATTTTATAATAAGCCCTGTAAAATAATTTTGATACAGTCCTAAATACCTGAAAAAAAAAGGGGGGGGGTAAAATAAGAAATCTAGGGGAAACATGGGTTCGAGTTGCTGCAAGTGTGAGAGTGATGCCTGTTTAAATGTTGATGCTAAGTATATGAAAGGTTTAAACAAAAATAATGTTAAATTTTTGAACAAGTGGAAGTCGAGATATGATTTTGATGGTACACTGAATAAGAATGCCTGTGCAAAATTGGTTAGAGATTTGAAAAGCGATGCAGGAACTAGAACTAAAAAACAAAGACAATTGGGATTTCCCTAAGCACAAAAATGGTTAGAAGAGGCAAATAAATGAGCTATAAAAGAAAAACAGTGCCAGGAAAAAGAAAAAATAAATCAAAAGGGATCACTGGTGTCAAGTGGAAAAGTAGCTTTATTTTTAGATAAGGAGGATGAGCATACAGTTTGTGCGGTACAAAGGCAGGCAACTGCCCCACCGTATGGGGAAATTGCTGCTGCTGTACTGGCGGAACCTCCTCAATATCAGTCTGAAGATGTGGGATCTGTACAGCAGGGTGGGTTATTGGCTGCTCAAGGAAACGTGGTGACCCCTCCAATTTACCCGCAAATTCCCGTAGTACCCAAGGTTGCTTTGCAACAGGTAGACCAACCTATGCAGTTAAGGTCGGGACCAGCAGGGCAAGGACGTTGGGCCATTAAATTTTCTGACCACTCAGAAGCCCTTCCCTTAATACAAGTTGCAAACCCACAAGCAGGGGATGTTGGACAAGAGCCAACTATTTTAGTTTATCGTCCCTGGGCTAGAGAGGATATAAAATAAGCTACGGATGGTCTTCCTCATCCCAAGGTTAATTTTCAAAAGTTTTCTGAGGACATAGTTGGTATGCATTTAAGTTATCATCTAAATGGTTTAGAAGTAGAACAAGTAGTGCGACAAATCCTGGGTCCAGATTGGCACTTAGTTTGTGGTACTTGGACATGTAAGGCAGATGACAGCACTACATTAAAGCATAATTCTGGGGTGTTAGACACGCAAGTCACTGATCTGTTGAAGAGAATTTCTGATAAGTGGCGTCCAAGAGCAGATTGGACAGTAATAAATCAGTGCATCCAAAATGATGATGAATCTGTAGATCACTATATTGTAAGATTGACAGAAATGTTCAATAACCATTGTGGAATGATGATTCTGCAGGATCAGGCTACTGATAGTCTGTACGAACAGCAATTGAAAAATGCTTTTCTTAAAGGTTGTAAGGCTCCGATAATAGTTTTATAACTAAGCATATGGTTGATCACAGAACATGTAGACTGCAACCTTTGTTTGAATATGCACGGCATGCTGAGCGACATTTCAATTTAAAAAAGAAAAAGAAAGTACAAATGTTAGCAGTAGGGGATGATGGTGGTATATTTTTGGTACAGGACCAAAGGGGGCAAGGGCGCCGTGGTGGCATACAAAGACGTGGGGGCCCGAAATGGGACACGTCGTATAAACAGGGTGGACATTCAGAGGAATATGAGGGGAGGTTAAAACGTGGAGAATGTTTTAAATGCTGTAGACGTGGGCACTTTGCTGCTGACTGCGAAGAGTGGCAACATGCCCACAGCTTACGAACAAGGGCTCCGCATGACTATATGATAGTAAAGGAAGGCGCCAAATTCATTATTGTGATTATTGTAGAGAAGAAGAAAGCGAGAATGATTGTGAAGATGATGAGGCAGACACTCTCTGCGATGAATGTCAGGACATCCAGGAAATTAAGGAAGGGTGGGATTGTGACTGTGAAGTCATAAACCTGGCACATTTGGGTATTGCTATGCATCTGGATCAAAAACCCATGATAGAGTTTTTGGTTGAGGGACAGAAAGTGGAGTTTTTATGTGATTCAGGTGCATCGCGTACACTTTTGGGTCCAGCAGTTCTACCCCCGAACTGCGAAACAGATGAGTTTGTCCTTGTGAAAGCGGCAAACGGGAAAATCTATAAGGAACCACTGTCTCATCCTCTATTGTTCACAGATCCGCAAACAAACCAAACTGTTAGGTGTAGGGTAATTATATTGAAAGTTTGTCCAGTTAATTTGCTGGGAAGAGATTTGATGCATTTGTTTGGAATAGTGGCAATTCCCACACCTAAAGGCATTGAGGTGAAAAGGTTAGCGGATGGCTTGGTAGTACAAGGAGTACAAGACTTGTTTTACTGGTATAGCCAGGACTTGATTTCAAACGGGCCGGGGAGGGTTGATACAGATTTGATCAACCTAGCTTTAAGTAAATCTAGGAGCGGGTCACCGCAGGTTGCGGCGCACTTACATTGTACTATGTACTACAGACAGGCCCCTGGTCCGGATAAAGAATTTGAAAAAGAATTCTTTAGGCACAAATGTGCAAGGATAATTTTGAATGATATTTCAATTACTAAAGCGGTGGGGACACATTGGGTAGATTTGGCGAAAAAGGTAACAAATTGGAACACAATGTCCGAAAGTCAGTTGAAGGATCAACAGATCCAGGTACAAAGATTAAATTGGGTGACTTGGGCACAACCAAGTGTGCACCTCAGGGATGACAAAACAGAAATGGCATGACAAATCCTCCTAACTTAAGAGGAAGATAGTGCGTTAAGTGCCTTACCTGTAGATTTATGGTCAAAAGGTAAAGGAGATGTAGGACTGATGAAAACAGCAGGTGAAGTTTGTATAACTCCAAAGTCAGGTTTTAGATCTCATAAGCACCAATATCCGCTAAGTAAACAAGCAGAGGAAGGAATTAAGCCAGTCATTGAGCAGCTAAAACAGGTAGGAATTCTTGTTGAATGCCCAGATTCACCCTGCAATACTCCATTGTTTCCTGTAAAGAAACTGGATGGGTCATGGAGGTTGGTTCAGGATTTACAAGCAGTTAATTCGGCTGTGATCCCAAGAGCACCGGTGGTCCCTGACCCCTATACATTACTTAATGATTTATTACCTCAGCACAGATATTTTTCTGTCATAGATATAAGCAATGCCTTTTTCTCCATACCACTACATAAGGAGAGCAGATTTTGGTTTGCATTCACTTATCAAGGTAAAAAATACACCTACACCAGATTGCCACAGGGCTATTGTGAGAGTCCGACAATATTTGCACAAGAAATGGCTGCGGATTTAGCTCAGTTTGTTCTGCCAGAGGGAAGCCAGGTTCTGTTGTATGTAGATGATATTTTGTTGGCCTCACCCACGCAGGAAAGTTGTAGAAAGGATACCCTTGCCCTTCTTAGTTTTTTAGCTGAGCAAGGACATAAGGTAAATAAAGAAAAGTTACAATTGTGGAAAGCACAAGTAAAGTACTTGGGTTATTTAATTTCGCAGGCAGGTAGACAATTGGAGAACAAAAGAAAACAAACAATTCTTGAGGCACCTATGCCTACGACTAAGCAGGAGATGATGTCCTTTTTAGGTGTGACTAATTTTTGTAGAAGTTGGATCCCTAACTATGCTGAGGAAGTAGGACCATTGGCCGCACTGATTTATGATACTCCCATGGTGGCTAAGAATAATATACAGTAGACAAATAAGGCAATACAGGCATTTATTAGAATTAAGCAATTGATAGCAGGATCCTCTGTTTTGGGTTTTCCGAACTATTCTAAGCCGTTTGTACAAATGGTTGATTGTAAGGGATATATGACTTTGGTTCTGGTACAAGTACATGGGGATAAACAGAGACCGATAGCTTTCTACTCCTCCAGATTAGATCCTGTTGCAAGGGCATTGCCGCATTGTGTCCAAGCTGTGGTGGCGGCCGCCATGGCAGTACAAGGCTCAGCATCATTAATTTTGTTTCACCCATTACAATTGCGAGTTCCACATTCTG
Organism: Protopterus annectens; assembly: GCF_019279795.1. Taxonomy (NCBI): domain Eukaryota; kingdom Metazoa; phylum Chordata; order Ceratodontiformes; family Protopteridae; genus Protopterus; species Protopterus annectens. The sequence continues at coordinate 1,565,496,769 of NC_056729.1, read as the reverse complement.
TAGCTACTATACTTTTGCAAGATAAGATAACCTTTTTATCTCCTAGTCGACATTTGTCATGTATGACAGTGCTGCTGACATAGCCTCATATGACCATAGAAAGATGTACTACTCTTAATCCGGTGACACTTTTGCCAACTCCAGAAGAAGGTACTCCACACGTTTGTTTAGAGAGCATTCATGACAAAGTGCTTCCCCGACCAGATTTAATGGATATTCCGTTGGTAGATTCTGATCTCGTTTTGTTTGTAGACGGATCATCAAAGAAGGACACTGTAGGAAAAACTCTAGCAGGGAATGCTGTCACCACAGAAACTGAAGTTTTGCAGGCAAAAGGATTGTCAAACATTTATTCTGCACAGGCAACTGAGTTGGTGGCTTTGACTCGAACTTGTACTTTAGGGGAGGGTAAAAAAGTGACAATTTATACAGATAGTCAATATGCTTTCTCCACTGTACATGTTTTCGCTCAACTATGGAAGAATAGGGGAATGGTTACTGTGACAGGCAAACCAATAAATCACAGAGATTTAATTGTACAGTTGTTAGATGCAGTGCAACTACCACTTCAGATAGCGATATGTAAATGTTCCGCACATACCAACAGAAAAGATCCTGTCTCCAGGGGAAATACCCTTGCTGATATGGCTGCAAAAAAGGCAGCTCAAAAAAATGATTTGCTTTTACATGACAATGGTTTGGAGCCCGGACACCTCTTAGACTTAGAGACACTAAAAGTAATGCAAACACTGATGACACAGAAGGAAAAATCTCGTTGGGTAAAACATGGTATCACTCAACAGAGTGGGTTGTATAGGGCATCAGATGGCAAAATTGTATTACCCTCAAACCTTTTTAGGTATGCGGCATTGGTTAGCCATGGACCTGCCCATGTAGGAGTACAGACGATGATTCAAATAGTGTCTAAGGTGTTTTGGTGTAAAGGGTTTTCAACTTATGCAAAGCAATTCTGTTTATCTTGTTTATTATGTGCAAAGTATCATGCTCAGGGGGGAGTTAAAAAGTCTCAGCAGGCATTCCCTACCCCTCCGTATCCATTCACATCTAGATCAAGAGAGGTCATTGTGCCCCTGTACTCTTCTCTTATCAGGCCAATGATTGAGTACAATGCCCCATTTGGGATGTATCTCACCCGACACCTGCAGCAGTTGGAAAGACCCCAAAAGTTCCTCACCAAGAGGATAAAGGGTCTTAAACATATGTCATATGCTGCCCGACTGAAAAAACTCCAGCTTTATTCAGTCGCATACCGCCTACTCAGAGGTGATCTGTGCCTGACGTACAAGGCCATGTCCAATCCGGAATTAATGGACATGCTCTACCTCAGAAAATCCAAATCCATCAGAGCCACGAGAACAAGAGACTTAAACCTCAACACAGAAATAAATAGGACATGCTGGAGGGACAGATTCATAACCCAGAGGCTCCCTACACTCTGGAACAGAATCCCAGTCCATGTTAGGCAGAGCCCCTCACTGACTCTATTCAAGAGAAATCTCGACGAGTGGATGGGAGAACGTAGGTTTACCCCGGGGGGTCATCTCTGTGTCACTACTAGACAGAGGCACAGTAAACTAAACCCTAAAAGGGCGTAGTATTCTCATCCTAAGGGGTGGTGAAAGCCACACACACTCTGGCTAGGCTTATAAATGCCCTAGGGCAGATAGCCTAGTATGAACCTATGAACCTATTCCACACACTCTGTATGGACTTTATTGAATTGACACCCTCAGAGGGAAAAAGGTTCTGTTTGGTCATTATTGATGCTTTTTCTAAATGGGTAGAAGCTTTTCCAGTGAAGCATCTGAATGCACAAACAGTAGCAAAGCTTTTCACTACAGAAATAATTCCCCGATTTGGCCTACCAAGACACATTTACAGTGATAATGGGTCTCATTTTGTTAACCAGATTGTTCAGAAATTGGGTCAAGTGTTTCAAATTGATCTCAAAAATCATTGTGCTTACCATCCCCAATCAGCTGGACTGGTGGAAAGACACAACAGTGTCTTGAAGAGTAAGCTCCGCAAACTAATGGCAGAAACACATAGGTCATGGACTGCGTGCCTTCCGTTGGCACTCCTGCACATGCAAATCTCACCTTCCTACAAAGGACTTACACCATTTGAACTTTTGTTTGGGAGACCATATTACCCGCAGTGGCAAGGATTGTTGCCAGCGGAACGTGAGGGGGGTGAGGATCTAGCGGATTATATGAAGAAGCTGATAAATGTCAAATCTCTTGTAACCAATGACTCCTTTGCAGATTCCAGAAATGAAACCTTGTTAAGCGTGGCACCCGGGGACTGGGTGTGGATCCAAATTGTGAAGAGAAAGAATTGGTCATCCCCCAGGTGGGAAGGCCCATACCAAGTACTTATCTCGACACCTACGGCTATAAAGATCGCTGAGAGGACTTCGTGGATTCATATCACCCACTGTAAAAAACTCAAGGCTCTTCCTTCTGCCATTGATATTGGTCAGACTCCACCGGACCTCTGAGCGCAAAGTCTGGCTACAAGGGGGGATTAGCCCAATAGGGGTTAGTTCGTCTCAAACCCAGTGAAGAAACCAGTGGCGTGAGGTAGTCCTTAGGGAGGATGGCCATGTTCAACTGGTACTTGAACTGTCACATGATGATGATTTTGGTGGCGAAAGTAAATATGTCCATACGAGAAGGAACAGTTGCAAGAGAAAAAGGAATGGTGGTGCTGAGAGCACAAACAGGTGTTACTACTGTGTTTAAGGTGAAACTTTGTGAAGGAATTTTGGACTGTTCTAAATGGAACAATAATAATTTCTTGACTCGTGCAAAATACTTGTGCAATAGAGACTGTACGTCCTGGTCAAGTGTTTGGTGGTCAACAGATGTGAATGGATGGGAAACAAGTGGTGCAGTGATACCAGAGAAAGATAAAAGCAGGCAACAAAGAATAAAAATTGTGCATTTCC